>NC_057794.1:195044273-195344273 GCF_018294505.1 Triticum aestivum
GGCTTCAATTAGCAGCAGTAGCTAATGAATCGCTCGATCGGGTTCAGTTAACAGCCATCCATCGGTCGCTCGGGTTCAGTAATGCGCAGCCTGCAGTGCAATCACTCGGGTTCCGTTAGAGCCCAACGCCTCGCTCGGGTTCAGTTAGAGCCAACGCCTCGCACACACGCGCGTACATGTATGAGAGAAACGCGCATCGCTCAGCCTCCGACCTCCCACCGTAACCGGGAACTCCCCGAAATTTTCCTCGCCCTCGCTTCTACCATGGTTTTTTCCGTCATGGACGGCCCAAAGAATGTCATGCAGCTGCGTCTTCATCCCGCCCAGGATGAAAAGCCCATTTTCTGTCATGATTTTTTGTCATAGAAGTAGGAGCCCACCACATCTATGATGATACCGGGTTTTGTCACAATTATCGTCATAGAAGTGTCATATGTATGACAGAAAAAAAATTCGTTCGGCCCAAAATGTCACGGATGTGTCTTTTTTTGTAGTGAGTTCAGTACTACCAGGGTCATCAAGGGGGCCGCGCTCGCTGATTTCATGGCAGAATGGACAGACGCACCGACGCTTGAAGAAGGCAAAGATCGGTCCCTCTCGCCGGGATGCGAAGCGCCTGACGGCTGGGTCATGTACTTCGATGGTGCCTTCGCGCGCCAGGGCGCGGGGGCTAGAGCAGTACTCATCTCACCCACTCAGGACAAGCTCTACTACGCCGTGCAGCTCTGCTTCCAGCAAGGCGAGAAGGTCTCCAACAACATTGCAGAATACGAGGGTCTCATAGCCGGCCTGAAGGCTGTGATGGCGCTCGGGGTGAAGCGTCTCACTATCAGGGGCGACTCGCAGCTCCTCGTCAACTTCTCCAACAAGGTATACGAGCCGAAGGACGAGCACATGGAAGCATACCTCGCAGAGGTGCACAAGATGGAGAAGAAATTCCTGGGCCTGGAGTTGCAGCACGTGCCCCACGGCACCAACAAGGAAGCAGACGACATCGCAAGGAGAGCATCCAAGCGACAGCCCTAGGAGCCTGGCATCTTCGAGGAGCGGCTCTTCAAGCCATCAGCAACGCCGCCGCTTTTAAGAACGATTCAGCCTCGGGAGGAACTCCCACAGCCGCCAACCTCAGGAGCCCCAGCCTGTGGCCCGACCTCAGGAGCGCGCCTACTCCTGGCGCTCGAGCCCTAGGGGGGATGCTAGACCAAGGAATTCAAGGAATACCTGATGCAAGGGACGTTGCCAAAGAAGGAAGAGGACGCGGAGCGTGTGGCCCGTTAGGCCATGGCATACTACATCCAGGACGGCGAGTTATACAGAAAGCGACTAATTGACGTTACACTGTGTTGTATCTCCAAGGAACAGGGGAAAGAGTTGATAGCTGACATACATGACAGAGACAGTGGGCAGCACTCGTCATCGCGAACCCTCGTCGGCAAGGCATTCCCAAGTGGATTCTACTGGCTTACGTCGCTCAACGACGCGGCCGAGCTGGTGAAGTCCTGTGAGGCCTACCAATACCACGCCAAGCAGTTCCATCAGCCAGCTCAGGGCCTCAAGACCATCCCACTCTCATGGCCGTTCGCGGTCTAGGGGCTGGATATTCTGGGCCCGTTCCCTCAGGTGCCTGGGGGCTATCGATACCTCTACGTTGCCATCGAAAAGTTCACTAAGTGGCCGGAGGTTGAAGTCGTCCGTGCCATCCCAGCTGCCTCTGCAGTCAAGTTCATCAAGGGCCTCATGAGCCGTCTTGGGGTCCCCAACCGCATCATCACCGATAACGGCTCACAGTTCACTAGTAATCTCTTCAAGTCATATCGCGCTAACCTTGGAACGCAGATCTGCTATGCATCCGTAGCACACCCTAGGAGAAACAGCCAGGCCGAACGCACTAACGCAGAGGTCCTGAAGGGCCTCAAGACAAGGACCTTCAAGACTAAGCTCGAGTCCTGCGGCAGGTGCTGGCATGACGAGCTCCAGTCTGTGATGTGGTCGATGCGCACCACCGCCACCAAGCCAATGGGCAAAACCCCGTTCTTCCTCGTCTATTGAGCATAAGCAGTCCTCCCTCATGAGGTCGAGCATCGCTCCGCACGGGTCCTGGCGTTTGATGAGATGCTGTAGGACGCCACGCGGTGGATGGACCTCGTGCTGGGGGAGGAACGACGCCGTGAAGCTGCATTACGAGCGATAAGATACCAGCAGGCGCTGCGGTGGTACCATTGCCGCAGCGTCCGCCCCAGGACTCTTGAGGTGGGTGACCTTGTCCTGAGGCGGGTGCTCTCTAGGGAGGGGCTGTATAAGCTCTCGCCCATGTGGGAGGGCCCGTTCAAGGTCGTCCACATCTCCAGGCCAAGCGCTGCACGTCTGGAGACACAGGAAGGGGTACCCGTCGAGAACACCTGGAACATCCAACACCTCCGGAAGTTATACCCATGAAGAAAGGCCCGGTGCCTGTGAAGAAGGCCCAGTGCCTATGAAGAAGGCTCGGTGCCTGTGAAGAAAGGCCCAGTGCCTGTGAAGAAGGCCCGGTGCCTGTGAAGAAAGGCCCGGTGCCTGTGAAGCAAGGCCCCGTGCCTGTGAAGAATCGCCGCCCGTGACACTCTCACGTAATAATGAGTGGGGTTGTACATGCCCCGAAGCCTCAGGAGAGCCACCCTTGGGCCTCGGGGGCAACCTCACACGATGAGTGGAAGCACTTAGCTCTGCGCTGGTGAGAAGATGTCGAAGACTAGACTAGGTGCCAGACGCGGCTTTTCATTTCCTTTCCGAAGTTGGCTCACCCCTCTTTTAATTGAAATTTGCTTTCTGGTGTCTCTTGATGGTCCCATTTTATCGCTTTCTGCCTCTGTTTCTTCCTTGGTCTCTTTGGTCGACATGTACTCTCCCTTGCGTCCCTAGCGAGGGGGCTGAATAGGTACGCTTGTGAGCCTTCTTTTCGCGAGGCACCCTCGTTCGAGCCCACAAGCCGGTGCACCTCTCCTGATCCGTGCCCCATGGGTATCGCGACGCGAAGCGCTGAGTCAAGGCCAGCGGCCCCTATGACCAAGCCCTGGGTGAGCAATAAGCCTCTTGACGAATTCTTTGCAGTTCCTAAGCGCATATCTGGTCAAGGAGGCCTCAACAGGCACTAGGAGGAAAGCGCCTCGTGAGAAGGAGGCCACCCGAAACAAGTCGAGCTAAGTTATCCCTACATAAAATGACGACACTGCGACACGACATAGGAACAACAAACTTAACATAATGATTGAGATCATAGTTCGATACATGCCCCTCCGGGGCCCATTCTAGTTTCTTTTTGAAGCAGGAAGGAAAAGGAGAACAAAACAGAAGCTGCACCTACAGTGGTTCACGGGTGCAGGCCCCAATGCCCTGCTGAGCTCAGATGGACCCCTCCTCGTGCTTCACGAAGGCGCGAAGACTAGACAACCTGCCACTGTATTCGAAGCGGGCACGGCGGCGTGGCGGCTGGTCATAGCCGCCACTGCTGGAGCTGGAGCTCGGGGGAGAGCTGCCATAGCCGGACAAGACGCGGTCGGCACGAAGGGCGGGTCGCCCTCTTCCTCGTCACGTCCGTCGCCAAGGCCGAGCACCTCCTCGACATCGTTCACCTCGGGGCAGCACCCGGCACGGCGACCATCTTCTCCAAACACCCTCACATAGAGGGTCGCATCACCGTCATACTTGAAGTGAAGGGTGCACCACCTGCCCAGGCCGCGCGTGCGGGTGAACGTCTACCAACTACAGGCCAGAGCTACATTGCCCGCGGCGGAGACCGCGATCGCAACCCAAGAAGCCCTGCTGCAGCAGCCGTCCGCCTGTAGCCAAAGCCCGCCAGGACCTGAGGCCGGCAGCTCGTCGGCGAAGAAGCGCGGGAGCTGAAGCCAGTTGCCGGCCGGATCCTCCGACCAGACAACGAACTCCAGTAGCATCTCCGCCGAGTGGAAGCATGGCCGGGGAGGCCGCGCGACCACGGCACGTCTCCATTCGTCAATGGGACCGCCACAACCGGAGCGACCCCTGCCCCCCAAGCGGCACCGCCACAGCCGCATGGAGCCGTGGCAGGGGTTGTAGTGTGCTTGCGGGGACGTCCGCGTCCACGCTTGGGCACCGGAGAGCCAGGCCCCTCGCAAGGGGCCTTCCCCTTCTCCACGGCGGTGAACCTCCTCGACGGCGCCATCGGTGGCATGAGAGAAGCAAAGAAGGAGAAGAAGCAGGAGAGGCAGAGGAAGGATGGGCGACGGGGGCTCCGCCCCCTCCCATATATACCAAGAGAAGGCCAACCAGCAGCACCCACGATCATAGGTAATGATGGTTTTCCTTGCATGTCGCAGGGACTTGTCATGTCGGGCAGTTGCCGAGGTAGCGTGCGTAAGCGAAGATGCCCACGTCCAATCAACCGCCATGCGTCGATCGAGGCCGCAGGCTATGTGAGCCCGCGGCGCTCCGCACTTGACCCTTGGCTTCGCCTCGAAGCCGAGCCAAAGCATGCCTTGGGCCCAAGGGCTACTGTTGGTGTTTTGGTAACGGGGGTCCCCAGACTTGCCTGCCTACGGCCCACAGTGTGGCTTTGCTAGCATGCTTATACGGCCCATCTTCATCAACAAGGAATCAGGACCCTCGCGAGGGGACAAGCCTCGCGAAGCGAACGGCACAAGACCTCCTCAGGAGCGGCCTCACCAGGCTGGCTCATGAGGGGCGGAGAGTTCAAGGCTGGGTAAACCTCACGAGGTTCGGGTGACGTAAGTTATGAAGATCGAGACCAGGCGGGCACCAGCGCGTGCAGCGTCCTTGTTTCCTCTTTGGTGCTAAGGGGGCAAGCGCAGGCGTGGAGTACCGACACATCAAGCAAAGGTTACCATGTTGGTGCAATGAGACCAAGACCAGAAGGACGGCAAGACGGAGGTCACCATGGAGCCCAAGACGGTGTCACCACCAGAGCCTTTGGCAGGCGAAGACTGATTTTGTCAGGATAGCTTGTACTAGTTGTCCCCTTTCGAATTGGCCATTGTTGGCTCCCTTCCCGCTCAATATTTGGGGAGAGGACCATGGCCTCTATAAATAGGTTTAGTCACCATAGTAGGAGGCAACTCATCCCAAATCCACCCGAACGACAACCAGTTCACCAAGCACAAGAACACCTCAGCCTCAGGAGGTTGTTCTTCCCCTTGTACTGTTCATCCTCAGCCCAAGAGGCAATCCACCACCACCACACTCGAGTAGGGTATTACACCACAACGGTGGCCTGATCCAGTATAAATCTTGTGCCCTTTGTGTTGCGAGTTTGTTGAGTTAGTTCGTGAGATCTTAGATAAGTTAGAACGCAGATCGATAGGGGGAAGATCTTCACGCGCACCCCAATGTTCAAACCTTAAGGGTTTTGCCAGAACACGTGATCCGACAAGAGAGTCCCTAACTAGAGAGAGAGGGAGAGAGAGTGAAATGGAAAGAGTGAGTGAAAAAAGTGTGTGCATGTGTGTGAAAGAGACATTGACAACACATGATAAAAGTAGAGAAAAGGCGTGTGTGTCTTATGCAAACATATCACACATGCATCTTCGACAATGGAAGCAAGGTGAGGAGATAGTGCGTGGTTGTGTGCAACCGAGAGAGAAAGACCCCTAGCACATGGCCAAGAGGGGTCTGACAAACAAGGGAGAGAGGTCGAGAGGGACGTACGGAGAAAATGCAGACATGGGGAGGAGAGAGTGTATGTTTGTCATACAGAGATGCCCTGCAGATCGTGATGGGACTACATGGGTGGGATATCGAGTGACAAGGTGTGTGCGCGATAGAAGATACCCCGAGAAATATCGAGATAGACGTATGGATGGAAGGAGAGAATACATGTGTACGAGATGGCTAGTGAGAGCTAATCATACTTAGGGGGGAGTGCGTGTGTGTCACATCCCTAGTTATGGTATGATCTAGGCTTGATTTGTGCATCATGCTTATGTTTCAAATGAATTTGAAATGGGGAATGTTTCAAACCCTAGCACCAAAGCAAATTCAAATAGGTTCAAATCAAAAATGGAATTTCAATAAACCCAAAATGCTCTTCAAAAATTTTCATGGTCTTTGGAAAGTGTTGCAAACAATAACCAGAGGTGATGCACATTTTTGCTAAACATTTTGGATTTTTCAATGAACCCATATATATTTGAATTGGAGCTGTTTAAAATAATATAAATATTTTAAAGGCTCCAAAAATGTTGGAAATTGGTGAGGGCCTCTAGTATATTATAACTAGTGGTCACAAGGAATCCCAACCTTTTTAGAATTGTGCTAGTATTTATTTTAAGTGAAAAACAAATGTCAGAATTAGAAAAGAAAACAAAAAAGGGGAAAACTTACCTGGGCCACTTACCTCAGGCCTGGCACTGTGCGGCCCAGCTGGCCGGCCCAGCCAGCTGGCCCTGCTAGTCGTCGTCTCCACCATGCCGGGAGGACGCCGAGCGAGTGGCCGACGCACGCCCGGCCACCTCCTACTTGCCGCTTCGCCCTGGCCTCTTTGGATGACGCCATGCAACCTCCCCGACCCCCTCTCACTGTCCCTCGTCCCCGTCTCCTCCTCTGTCTCTCTCTCCCGTGATCGCCGCGACCGCCCGAGAATGCCGACGAGCACCTCCGTGGCCACCAGCTCTCCCTCGCCCTGCCACCAGGTCCAGAAGGTCCGTCGTGTCTCCCTCAACCTCCACGCCGTGCCAGGCTTCACCGGAGGCGCTGCAACGCCGTCCCCGATGTCTTCTTCAACTTCGGTGCCCGGAGATCCTCGCCATTGATTTGTGGCCCACCGGCCGTCCCCGCGCCTGCCGAGTCCTCCGTTAGCCTCTCTGTGAGCTCCGCCGCCTTTTCCCCTCCTACCCGAGCTCGTTCCTCTCCTCTAGTCGCCTCTTCCACCGGAGCCGAGAGCTCCGTGACGCCGGCCATGGCGCCACCATGGCCAGAGCCCTAACCAGCCACTCTCGCATGCGTCATGGTTCTCCTCACCCCCCCAGGAGCATGTAGCCACCCTCAGCTCCTCCCCACATGCCCATAGCTCCAACCCGAGCACGCCCGAACTCCGGCCGCCGCACTCGTCGTCACCGGCGCCACTCCGGCCACTCCCCGGCTGTGCCACCACCATGGTTGGATGCGGACGAGCGTCCGCATCCCGTAGCTGCACTCCGCGCGCCAAATGGCTCCATGTAGGCAAAACCCGCAGCGCACCGCCGCGTCTGGACTCGCCGGAGGCTAAACGCCAGCGACCGCTGACCTTTGACCGGCGTGGGTTGACCCCACTGCCCAGTTTGACCTCCCCCTCTCGCTCTCACTGACTTGCAGGCCCCGCCCGACTAATTACTCTAGGTAGCACTAATTAACTAGCTAGGTTATCTACTACAGTCACTGACTAGTGGACCCGGCCCACTTAGTTAGGACTAACTAACTTAGTTAGTTGACTGGGTCACTGACCAGTGGGACCCACTGGTCAAGTTTGACCTGGTCAGCCCCGTTGACTCGCTTACATCATGCTGACGTAGTGCTAACGCAGTTATTCTTTTTCTGGTATTAAAATAAATTAGGAAAATCTAGAAAATGATATAAACTTCTAAAATTCATAATAATTCAACCGTAGCTCAGAATGAAATAATTTATATATGAAAAATTATCAGAAAAATGCAAGGAATCCATTTGTGCCAATTACATGCATGAAAAACCAACTTATACATGCTTGATAAGTGAAAACACAATATGGGCATTTTAAATGCTTCATTTTGAATTTGCATTTGAATCTTTGATTCAAATGGGTTTCAACCAACTTGGTAGCATCTTGCATTAGCCCAAACACTACTATTTGCACATGTCATGTTCATGCTTCATATTGTTGCATTTGTTTGTGTTTTAATTGCCCGCACCGTTTCTTCTCGATAGGTTCCACTCCGGAAGGTGTTCCCGAGTACCTGTCAGAGGAGCAGTACCCCTTCGTTGATCTATCAGGCAAGAAACACCCGCGAGTACCTGTCAGAGGAGCCGTACTGGAGACTTCGGCTGGAACTCCCTGCGGATGGAACTCGAATAGGCAATAAACCTGGACGAGAGACTTGTGTGGTTAGTCAGGTCGTGGCCGACACCCTCGCCAGACTTCCGCTTGAATGTTGCCGAGGTACATGACGTGTACATGGCGATAAGTGGCGAGAGCGTGTGTGAAGAAGTACACCCCTGCAGGGTTGACATTATCTATTCGAATAGTCGTTTTCCTTGGATATGGAAACTTGGAGGACTTATGTAGTACATAGACAACTTGAAGTGGATACTCTAAAATACGCAAGATAAGCGTGAGTGGTATGGATGGCCTTCTCGTAGGGAGACGGGAACAGATTCGTAGTGGAGTTTTGATATGGTGAATATGTGGACTCGTGTGCGTCTCCTCCACTACTAGAAGAAGGGCTATAGATGGGATTGACACTAATGGCGCACCAGACAAGCGGTGCGCCATTAGTATATACTAATGGCGCACCACCTTCTGATACACCATTAGAGTTGAAACTACTAATGGCACACCAGGCCCAGGGTGCGCCATTAGTATCAAATTTTCTTTTGAACTAGTGCGCCTGTCCAATCATACTAATGGCGCATCCAGACACAGTGCGCCATTACTAGTTGTAACTAGTAATGGCGCACCTGTCGAAAAGTGCGCCACTAATGTTGTTTTTTTATTATATTTTTATTCCTTTTTTTTGCAAAACTACTAATGGCGCACTGTTCCACCGTGCGCCATTACTAGTTTAAACTAGTAATGGCGCACTATGGGACAGTGCGCCATTAGTATGTTTTTTTTGCAAAACTACTAATGGCGCACAACCAGAAGGTGCACCATTAGTAACCTGGATTACTAATGGCGCATTTAGAGTTGGTGCGCCATTAGTAAGTGGGCAGCAACAAGATATTTCGGACAGCCTCTCCTACCCACACTCACTTTCTCCCCACTTCATTCTCTCCACCTCCTCCTTGTCTCGGGTGCCTCCTCTTTTTCACCTCATTTCCACCATAGATTCATTCAATTTAAGTGGTTAAATTACCTTGTTTTCATAGGTAAGTAAGAGGGGAAGCTATATTTATGTTGTTCTCCCTACAACAATGTGCACATGCACTTTTTATGGCCTAGCTAGATCTATGTATGTTGGTGGTGTTGCATATGTTTGTGGTGTTGCATATGTGTTTGTGTTTGGAGGTGTACCGGTATTTGAAATGCGATAGTTGCCAATATTTTGCCGGAATGTTGATTCATTTCCGTTTCGGCGAGAATTTTGCCATTAAGCATTCTTTTTGGTCCTATTTTTAGGGAAAGTCATGCCAAATTTTTTCTTGGTTCTAAAATATCGTTTTGCTCTACCCCACAGGCGACCATGGTCCACACGATGACCGAAGGCATCGTGAATAGGTTTTTGTGGTCCGTGAAGGCCGAGATGCTTCAAAAGAATGAGACGGAGATAAGATGTCCATGTCGAAGATGCAAGCTGAAGAGCCTTATTGCGGACCCGGAATCCGGGCAGGTGCGGGACCACCTCCTCTTGCATGGTTTCATGGATGGCTATCGGTGGCAAGGTGATGAAGATGACTACGAAGTCGTCCATGGGGGCCGGGCAAGAAATGAGGAAGGGCAGCAAGACAACCACCGCGGCTCGGGCAGGTGAGAAGACGAAGAATCCCTAGGAGATGATCACGACGGTGATGCTGTACACAGTCATCATGTAGAAGATGCAGTACATGATGATGAGGAAGATGTCGGAGCAGACGACGGGCATGATCATGAAGATGATGATGCCGGCGGAGCAGACGACGCTGGACCATCAATGGGCTGGGTGCAGGACCCTCATATTCAAGAGCTGCTTCTCAAGCAGATGGATAACGCAAGAGCTGCCGCCCGAGAGAAAGCCAAGATGGATCAACTTGAGTTAGACGCGGTTACTCCATTGTATGAAGGATGCAGGCCTGAGGATACCCGCTTGAAAGTAACGCTCATGGCTCTGGAGATGAAGGTAAAACACAAAATGACCGATGCATCCTTCGACGAGAACATGTCATTTTGGCACGAACGTCTTCCCAAGGGGAACAAGTGTCCAACAAGTTTGGAGGAGGCGAAGAAAATCGTGTGTCCTCTGGATTTACCGCACGTGAAATACCATGTGTGCATGAACAATTGCATCATTTATCGGGACGAGCACGCGGAGTCTACCATATGTCCGGTGTGCGGCGTCACTCGATACAAGAAGAGGAAGAAAGCTCCTCGAAAAGTGGTGTGGTACTTTTCGATCACTCCTCGTCTGCAGCGGTATTCCGCAGACCCTAAGGTAGCAAAGCTCCTGCGTTGGCACGCGGATAGGGAGGAGAAGAAGCGAGAAGATGACGCAAATGATCCGGAGATAGATAAAAAAGACAAGATGCTGAGCCATGCTAAGGATGCGATCCAGTGGCAAGCGTTGAACTTCGAAGACCCATAATTTGGGAACGATCCAAGGAACATCGTGCTGGGTGCGAGCACCGATGGAGTCAATCTGTTTGGCAGCCAGAGAAGCACACATAGCACCTGGCCTATGTTTGTGTGGATGTACAACCTTCCCCCCTGGTTGTGCATGAAGAGGAAGTACATTCACATGAGTATGCTAATTGAAGGACCGAAACAACCAGGGAACGACATCAATCTATATCTGGGGCTGCTGAAAGAGGAGCTTGACACGCTGTGGAAAACGCCAGCCAATACGTGGGACGCTGCAGAGAAAGAATATTTCCCTATGAGAGCCGCGCTGCTCACGACGGTGCACGACTATCTCGGTTACAGTTATGTCGCGGGGTAGGTGGTCCACGGATTTTGTGGATGCGTTAGGTGCATGGATGACACAATGTATCGCCAGCTAGATAGAGATCCCAGGTCTTCGAAAACCATGTTCATGGGACATCGAAGGTGGCTTCGCGACGATGACCTGTGGAGAAAACGCAAGGATCTGTTCGATGGTGAAACCGAACCCCGAGGACGCCCGCGTACGAGGAGCGGTGAGGAAATAGACGAGTTGTTGAAAAATTGGAAAGACTGCCCACTGCCAGGAAATAAGCAAAAGGCGCTAGAACCGGGAAAGAAGCGAAAGGAGCCAGAGCCGCTGCTGAAGGTATGGAAAACGAGGTCTGTTTTCTGGGACTTGCCGTACTGGAAGATCCACCGTGTGCCTCACAGCCTTGATGTCATGCATATCACGAAGAACATGTGCGAGAGTCTGCTTGGTACCCTGCTCAACATGCCAGAGAGGACCAAAGATGGGCCGAAAGCAAGGGCAAACTTGAAATCAATGGGCATCAGGCAGGAGCTTCACGCTATATATGATGATGATGATGATGATGAGGCGAAGCAAGAAAGGGAAAGTCGTCGCAAAGGCAAAAAGGCCAAGAAGACCAGAAATGACTACCCTCCCGCGTGCTTCACTCTAAGTCAGGAGGAGATCGAGCATTTTTTCACCTGCCTTGTAGGAGTAAAACTTCCTTACGGTTATGCGGGGAAGATAAGCAGATACCTAGACCCAGCGAAGCTGAAGTTCAGTGGGATGAAATCTCACGACTGTCACGTGCTGATGACGCAGATACTTCCAGTTGCAATCCGTGTGATCATGGACGCGCACGTCCGTGAAACCCTATTTGGCCTATGCAACTTTTTCGACGTCATCTCTCGGAAGTCTGTTGGCGTGAGGCAACTCAGAAGGCTACAGGAAGAGATCGTGGTGATACTATGCGAGCTTGAGATGTACTTCCCGCCCGCATTCTTCGATGTTATGGTGCATCTGCTGGTCCATATCGTGGACGATATCATCCAACTCGGGCCGACGTTCCTGCACAGCATGATGTCGTTCAAAAGGATGAATGGTGTCATCAAAGGATACGTTCGCAACATGTCACGTCCAGAGGGAAGCATAGCCAGGGGCTTTCTGACCGAAGAGTGCATCTCCTACTGCACAAATTATTTAGGCATCGAGAACCCCATTGGTCTGCCCGTCAATAGGCACCTCGGCAGGCTCGCTGGATGCGGTCACCCTGAGGGTCGCCGCGAAATGCATGTCGACTTCGAGGGTCGACTCGCCGACTTTGAAAGAGCAAACCTAGTCGCGCTACAACACATAGACGTGGTCGATCCTTGGGTGGTAGAGCACAAAACCTTTATTAAGAAGACGTACAATGACCGAGGCCAACAGAGGACGGACGGAGATATACTCAAAGAGCACAACTCATGTTTCACGCGTTGGTTCAAGCAGAAGCTTCTGTCGTACCCTTTACATGAGGATTCTTCCGCGGAAGAACAACTCATATTCGCCTTGTCACAGGGCGCCGAGCACAACCTGATGACCTATGAGGCGTACGATATCAACGGCTACACATTCTACTCCGAGGCCAAGGACATAAAGAGCGATGGTTATCAGAACTCCGGGGTAACGATGGAATCCTACACCGGTAACGACAAGGACAGATACTACGGAAGGATCGAGGAGATCTGGGAGCTGAGCTACGCTGGAGAGAAGGTCCCGATGTTCCGTGTCAGATGGGCCAAGAGCATCCTAAAAGAAGACCAGTATTTCACCACCATGGTTATACCCGAAGCCAAATCCAAGACCGCGGGCGCAAACGTCACCGCGAAAAATGAGGAGAGGCAAGTGGACCAATGCTTCTTCATTACCGACCCGTCAAAGCCCAGTCGTGTTGTCATGAGGAGAGGCAAAAGGAAGATCATCGGAATGGATGGAGTAGCCAATGAGCAAGACTTCGACAGGTACGGCGACCCGAGGATCGAACATGACGACGATGATGAAGTAGCAGCATACACCACAAGAAGAAGCAGCACCACCCTACCTAAAGGACGTCCGTTCCACAGAAGAACTCCATTTGTGAAAAAGAAGGGCAAGAAGATTGTGAATAGATAGCTAGCTAAGATCGATTGTATTTAAATTGTAGCCTTCATTTCTCGATTGTATTTCATGGGCACTTTTTGAACTATCATGATTATTTTTAAATTTCATGGACACTCGATCTCGATCCCCCTCCATCTCGATCGCTATCCCACCTCGCCAGATCCGGTCCCCCTCGCCGCCGAGCACCCCCCGGTCCACCGGCCACCGCCGCCGACCCCCCGCACCCTCGATTCCCCTACTCAACATCCGCTGCCGACCCCCCGCACCCCTCCCCTACTCAACCGCCGCCGCCGACCCCCTGCACCCCACGCACCCTCCCCCGCTCCACCGGCATTACTGTTTGATGATATTTTAAAAAAATATATTACTGTCTTATAAAAAAATATTACTGCTATGATTTAAACAAGTTTGAACATATTTAAACACAAATAAGTATCAAACATCATTTTAAATGCATAAAAAAAAATTGTGGAGCCTGGCAATCGAACCCAGGACCTCCTGGTGTGAGAACTGGCTGCTGACCAGTCGAGCTAGTAGAGGGAACTTCATGTGGATTAGGTTAGGTGGAAGATAATCTATTGGCTCGAGCAGAAATCAAAAAAAATACTAATGGCGCACCACGGTGAGGTGCGCCATTAGTATGGATGTACTTATGGCGCACCTAGGGGTGGTGCGTCATTAGTATTGTACCATTAGTATTCGCCCGATCCCCCCTTCCCTCTCCCCCTCGCCAGTTCCCTCTCCCTCGATCCACCGCGCCGCTCCTTCCCTCGTCCCGCCCTCCACCGCGCCGCCGCCGCCGCGGCCCCGACCCACTGCGCCGTAGCCGCCCACGCGCCCCCGCCACCTCCCTCTCCCCTTCCTCCCCCTCGAGCCCGCGACCTCCTCGGACAGACGGCAGCGCGAGCCTCCTAGGTCGTCCCCGTGACCGTTCTCCACCGCCGACACCGCATCATCCCCACGACCACCGTCGTCCCCGCGACCACCGGCCCTCCTCCGCCGCGACGACCAGGCACCGCCGTCCGCGAACTGCCTCGAGCTCTGTCCCTGTCCGCGCGAAGATCCCCTCCACTCCGCGGGTAGGGGCTCTTCTCCTGCCGCTGCAGCTACAAGAGGAGAGGAGCACCGGCCAGCCACCACCGACGGACGCCTTAGTTTGGTACGACCTCGACCCCTTCATTGTTTTCTGCTTCAAAAGTAAGTTTGTAGAGCCAACAGGCATAGTATCCATTAACTGGAATTGAGCTAATTTTAATGGTATATTCAAAGTTAATATTTCGTTTAATCTAGTCTACGTGTTTGGTTTTTCTAACTGATATGAATGCCATGATTTCCAAGAACAAGATAGGATTGATGGGCCCCTGAAGCGGTTGCCATTAACCTTGCAGTGCATATTTGCAACAAGGTATTTTAGCATTTACACATTTAGTATAATTTTAGCATTGTTTCTCAGTTTGGCACACTACACATTATAGCAAAGATTCTCTATCTGGCACAATACACATTTTAGCATACTACATATTTTAGCACTGTTTTGGCAATGCACTGATTTGGAGTGATATCATTGGCTCATTGCTGCCTTTGTGCAATGCAGACCTGTTAAGCGTGATCTGGAGCAGGAGGGCGACGCTGAGCTCGGTTGGGGCCTCCTCGGCGACCGCTGCGGCGAGGTCTGTGCACTCAGTCTCTGAGTCCCCGCCGCGGAGAGTTGTACATACGCCAAGACCTTCTACGGTGAGCCCCTCACTCACTCAGCACCGAGTACTCTGCAATCTGGTCCTCTATCAGTAGCTTTTGTAGTAGTTCTCGCAGCAAATATGTCTTCCTTTTCAAATACAGAAGCAACACCCGGCTAATACAGAAGCAACACCCAGCGAGTACACCCGGCGAGAATCATGAAGCACTTTTCTTTTAATTAAACACCTACAGTAGTATACTTGACTGAATTTAAACACTTGCAGTAGTACTTTGACGAGTCTGCTTGATGAACTAAATTTAAACACTTACAGTCTTTCTACTGCTGCTTGATCAACTGGAGTACTCTGGTACTTGATCAGTAGCTGTTTTGGTGTAGCAAGTGCAGCAGCTGTAGTACTCCATTTGGTACTCCATCTGGAGACTTTAACTGGATCAGATTAGGTACTCCATTTGCTGTAGTACTAAAACTAGTGACATCACTTGAAGCAACTTAAGTCTGAATAATCAAATTCATCATACACTATTACTTGAATAAAAGATTATGTGCTTGCAGTGGAGTGCATGCATTTTGGAGTAGCATCAGTAGCTACTGTTACTTTTCCACATGAAGTACAGTACTGGATTAGCAAGTGTACCAGTATTATTGGAGTAAAAAATTCAGTTAAGTTGTGCAGTAGTGTGCTCCTGCTTGCTCTTCTCTGAATCTTTTAAGTGAAATGAAACCTTTTTACTCCAGTAGAATTAGATGAATTTTGTCAGTACTGTGTATTTAAATGAATCTTTTGCTGTGTATTTAAATGAAAGGGGAGTATAAATATTGTTTGGTTAAAACCAAGATTCAGTATCTTGAACTACTCCAGTTGTTTAAATTTGACTTGGTGTAGTAATCCAATACTCCAAACTGTTGATGGACAGATGGCCATTAGTTGGTGTAGTACTGCTTGGAGTAGCTTGCTGTAGAGATTTGTGTATTCTGCAGTTGAGTGCCAAAATAAACCTTGCTAGGTGAATCTTGTTTGCTTTAGGAGTAATCGCTGGAAATTTACTGAATTTTGTTTGCAGTAGATGCACTATTGGAGTATTGGATTACTGCCTCTGTTTTTAATTAACCACTACTAGAAAAAGGGCTATAGATGGGAGCTCTGTCAGTAGCTAACTGCCTCATGTTCTGCTCTGTGAACTGCTATGTGGTGCTGCTCATGGATGATGGTAGGAATTTATGCAAACTAAGTGATTGTTGCAGCCAAGAAATGCCTAACAACTATTCTGCTCATGATCTTATTTTTATTTCTTTGATGAAAGTTGGTTCTTTTCTTCCCAAGTTCACAAAAAATCTTTTACATTTCTAGTGGTTGCCAAAAGCATAATATGACCAGGACAAACATAACTTTGAGGCTGAAAGGAAATCAAGTAATGAACCACATAGGAATAGAAGGTAAACAGACTATGCTAGTTGAGAATGTTCCTCAGGAGTCGATCAGAAGTGCGACGTCTCAATATTTCCTGAAAACCCATATTAGCTAGGATAATTTGCTTTTATTACCTTATTTACACCAAGTTTTAGTTAAACAATGATACTTGAATAATTTTGTGCTATTTCTGTTATGGTTTTGTGGACAGTATTTGACCTTATGGTAACTAGTTGGGGTCAGGTTTTGGGGTTTTGATTATTGGTATGAAGTACTGACAGAGGATCTTATTCACACCAAGTTTTAGTTAAACACTGGTACTAGAATGATTTTGTGCTACTTCTATTGACAGAGAATGGCATGTTAATACCATATAGGTACCCAATGTATTTTCCATGTTGTGATGGAGGCCTTTTTTGCCTTGTCCACCCGAGAGGCCCTTGAGTTTGCTAGAATGTTGATTAACTTCCGTTCCGGCAAATTCGGGTACTCCATATGTCCTATTTTCAGCAAAGGTCATGCTGAAATTTTCCGTGAATTTTAGCATAACTTTGCTAAAAATAGGACATATGGGGTACTTGTGACTAATGCATGGGCCGGGGTATCTTAGTAGTTAATTAAGTAGGATCAAGTGCCCCGGCATACTTGTGACTAATGCATGGCTTTTAGGGTGCCTCGGTGTCGATAAAAACTGAAATGATGAAAGCTTAGGCTTTTACGGTGCCTCGGCGTCGAAAAACCCTCAATGATAAAAGCTTAGCTTTTAGGATGCCTCGGTGTCGACAAACCCTAAATGATGAGACCATGATCTTGTTCCTTGACAATAACCAACTTTTTGACCAAACTTTGTTCCTATTTAGAGAGAAACATGGCCAACAACGATGAGGCCGGGGGTTCGGGCGTCAAGGCATTCTGGAAGCTGTCCCAGGAGATGGAGGAACAACCTCACTTGTATGAGAATGCCGCCTTCCCCACCGATCCTGAGACCACTGATGGTACCGCCGAGGATGACCCCACTGATGCCACCATTGATGATGGCGGCGCACGCACAGATGGCAGCCAACCGAAGAGGCAACGAAAGGACCGGCGCCCGACCGTGCTCCGCACCCTCAAGGAGGAAGTTACTGAAGTGGACTCTGATGGGAATCCAACGGCGCCCGAACGAATAGTCAAGGGGTACTCGCTTTAGCTCGGGTGCATTCTCCGGAGCACCGTCTCGATCAACACCGAGAACCTAAGGCATCCTGACCGAGGGAATTTGCGCAACCTCCTCTTCACGAAGCTGCACGAATGATACAAGTTCCCCGCTGAATTTGAAAACACAAGCCTCAAAGGGAATAAAGTGAACAATGCTGCCCTCACGAAGATGAGCAAGGCCCTGTCTACTTGGAAAAGCAATGTGAAGAGAATGATCGAGAAAGGTGAGAGTTATGAGAAGATCAAGGAGAAAAATCCTTCGATCACCGAAGATGACTACAACGACTTCAAGATCAATTGCTCGAGCACCGCAAACTCCGAATCAAGTAAGTGGGGGAAAGAAATGCAGGAGCTGAACTTAGGGGAACACACTCTCGGTCCCGGCGGTTACAGAGTGGCGGAGCCTATATGGGACAAGGAGGAGGCGGACCGTGCCGAGCAAGGCCAACCGCCCCTCTTCGATAAATACGGTGACAAGCAGACCAGGAACTTTGTCAGGGCCCGGTACAAGAAGGACCCGAAAACAAAGGAGCTTACCACGGATCCGAAGACCAGGGCGCTTGAGCTTGTTCTGGTAAGGAATACACCCCCGTGTAATTAGCTCCATATGGTTGCATTCTAATTAATGAAGCCAAATTTCTAAATGGTTCACATTCCTTCCGCAGGCGACTGAAAGCAGTAGCGCGGGGTCGACTAAGAGCAACCCTTGGGACACCACTCTAAATAGGGCGTTGAATGTAATGAAGAACAAGGATAAGCTCAGTAAGCCGACGTCAGCTGGTCGTGTGGCCGGCAAAGGCTTGTCGACAAAATGGTCGTCATACTATAACACTGGTGGGCGAAAGGAGAAAAAGACCAGCTCGGAAAGCCAGGCACGCGAGGTTCAAGAACTCAGGGCACAGGTGGCACGGATTCTGGAGATTGTCCAAGAGCAAGTGAAACAACAACTCGGAAGGACGATCACCGCCATTGTGCCTACCTTTGATCCAGGGGATTAGTGCGTGGATTGTGGGCGGCCAACAGGGGCCGCCCCCGATTCCTAGCTTCACGGCCAGCAACTCGCAGAACGCGATGGTGGGGCCATTGGTGTCTTCGACACCGGCACGGGAGCTTAATGCACCCGGGAGCTTAATGCACGGGAGCTCTGCAGCAAGCGGCCCCTCCGTCAACTGCACGCCCGCCGTTGGTGGTGCCTCGACATTAGCCGAGCTTGACGCCATCATCACGGTAACTAATTAAGCCTCTCTCGGCCGAGGACTTCATCTCCTTGCCTTTGACTGGGCATCCCTGACACCCTACATGTTTTCGCAGGGCGTTGCCGACATTCTGTGCACTCTCCTGCACTTCATGAACAACGAGTTGGTCGATGTCGCCAAGGGCAAAATCGTTCAACCGGGCAACCCCTTGTTCCACGGTACCCAGATGCCACCCAACTTGTTTAGGGTTCAACTGGTTCGGGTGCTGCCAGGCTGCGACGAGTTGTTACCTCCGATTTGACCCGTCGGGGCCGACGATGATGATGTGATGACCCTCAGCGCCTGCCTCAGATGGCCCCTGCTTTGGCCGAAGAGCCAAATTCGTTTGGGGGCGGGGGACACCACCCCAAAGACAACACCGCCAGTCGTGCCGGCGCCAAGTCGACCCCATGGCAAGACCGCCGCAACGGTGCCGGACATCCCTATGCCACTGGATCCAAACATGCATATGGCACAGGATCAGAACGATGACGACGACGATACATTTGCCAACGTCGATCAGTACTTTGCCGATCATGGGTACGGTGGCGACTTCATGGGGCCTCCTTCTCAAGAACCCAACCCAACAAAAGACGTGCGCGATCTAGCTGGTACCACGGAGAAGCCAAGTTGCAATATGCGTCGTCTGCAGTTCAGCTCTCAGGAGAGCCTCCAGCTGCCGACTTCACCGAGCCTCAGATAGGCGAGGTGCGAAATATTATCAGCCCCAACACACTCAAGAAGGCGGTCTGTGAGCAGAACTCGGTCCCATTACAGGAGAAGAAGAAGGCACGCAAAAGAAAGACTAACAAGGGTGCAGGCCAGCCGGCACCGAGTACGATCCGTGCTCAGGACGGGCCACCTTCACCTGAGGATTTAATGAGGAGGCTGCATGTGGCGGGTAGGCCGATGCTACCGAGAAATATGCTCGATGCTGCAACCGGTGCTATGCGGAGTCTGCATGACAGTGTTCTTTCTTTGGAGAAGCAGTGTCTCAGAGAGAAGGATGTGGCATACCCGGTTTTCGCGGCCAAGGTGCCAGAGGGCAAGGGCTTTGTGGATAACTCCATCGGGGGTACGATCGTCCTGCAGTTTGATGACATCCATGCTATGTTGAACCTTCATCCGCTGCACTACACCTTCGTTCGGCTATTTTCGCTAAGTATGGAGATGCGGATCATTCGCGACAAGACCCCGGACATCGTGATAGTCGACCCCTTCTACATGCGTGCCAAGATCTTGGGCAGCGCTGGGGACCGGCAAGTCGCGAGTTCTCACCTCGAAGGCGTCATTCTGGCAAACCAAGATAAGGATAACTTCCTCGTGCCTTACTTCCCCGAGTAAGTCCTCCCCTCAACCGCCCCGTAACATATGAATCCTTGGATTTCGATCGTTTTTTCTTTTAACATTCCGTGTTTTCTGAAGTGATACACATTGCACGCTCATCCTCCTAAGCCCCAAATATTCCATGGCCACGTATTTCGACCCGGACCGTCATTCGAACGTAGACTACACAAATGTCAAGAAGGTTCTTGATGATGTTCTCCCCGGCTACGCCAAATCTGGAGGCACCTTCACCAGGCCTATTCGTAAGTACCGCAAGCACGTGTTCTCCCACAATACGACGTTCTGCTGCATCAAGCAGCCGCCTGGCAGTCAGAAGGGTGCCTACTACGCCATCCATCACGTGCGGGCGATCGTACGGGACCAGCATCAACTTCTGCTACCGAGTAAACTCATAGATTGGGCCGCGAGCATGTCGGCAATCCAGGACGCGGACATCAGACAAGAATTCTTTTGCATCCAGTCAGAGTTTGCGGAAATCATCTATCAAGATGTCCTTCGTACCTCGGGGCAGTTCTACCTCAGAAATCAACCGTCCAACAGTGACATCGACACAATGCTACAAATGCAGGCTGACAATGACCGTTATTTCATGACTCCCACGATAGACGGTGGCTTCATCCACGCTCCGGTTCCTTGAGTCGAGTCGAAAGCAGTGATGCTGTGTCTAGTTCTGAAACATCGATTGGCTCATGTTGTAATTAAACTTTAATGAACTTGTAGTATGTCTCTTTGGTTTCGAGAGTCGTTCAACTTAGATGTAATCGATGCTATTAATGTCTTGCTTTTCTCTTCCGATCGTTCTGTTGCATACTTATATATTGCTTATGTATTGTCTGTGAATTGGTACTAACGTTTTGCTTGGCTACTGCATAGCGATGCCGTCATAGGTCGTGTACAAGGGTAAGGTTCCCGGAGTCTACGACGACTGGGAGGAGTGTCGGAGACAGGTTCACCGATTCAGCGGTAACAGTTACAAAGGGTACACCACTAGGGCCGAGCCGAATCTAGATACGCCCGCTATCTAGCGGGAGAAGGGAGGGAGCGCTGGATGAACCGGATGAAGACGAGTTTCATCGTGATGATGCTCATCGTGATGACCGCAGCTCTCTTCTATGTGATGGTAGTTTAGATGATCGATATCGACTTGTAATGTGAAGACAAACTCGCTACTCGCGGTCTCGAGACTTGTAATATAATGTTCTATCTTTGTTCGGTCTTTTCAATTCGGGGATTAATATGATGAATTGTATTCGGAGACTAATATGATGAATTGTATTCAGAGACTAATCTTCTATTGTATTCGATGAATCTGTTGTTGATGTGTGCTGTCTATATTTTGTCCAATTATACATTTTGTAACCTGTGCAAAAAACAGAAAATTAAAAAATAAAAATAACCTAATATTCATACTAATGGCGCATCACATCACAGTGCGCCATTAGTATGCCAAAGGATACTAATGGCGCATCATTAAACAGTGCGCCATTAGTATGCCGAAGTTACTAATGGCGCATCTTGTTGTTGTGCGCCATTAGTATGCCAAAGCACCTAGGTATACATGGCCCCCTGGGAGGCATACTAATGGCGCACTGTTGTATATACTAATGGTGCATCTAAGGTGCGCCATTAGTATACCAGATACTAATGGCGCACCAGTGGTGCGCCATTAGTAAAATATACTAATGGCGTGGCAGTAATGGCGCACCTCTAATGCGCCATTAATGGCCAAATTAGGTGCGCCATTAGTAGGCCTTTTCCTAGTAGTGCTCACCTCAAAGAAATTTCTGATACTCGTAGTATAGGTTACCCACTCAGTCAAAGCTAGCTTGCTGCTGTTAAAACTCCACCACCCCCTTTGTTGATAATGTTGCATATGTAGATAGTTCGGATGTAAGACTTGCTGAGTACCTTCGTACTCACGTTTGCTTATTTATGTTTTGTAGTTGGTTACACTAGTGACTTCGACGAGTAGCTTGTATCCCAGCTACCATCTTGTACCCTTGGGAGGGTCTTGTAGATAGTCAGGCTTCTCAGCCTTTTTCTTTTGGTAGTTTTCTGTACTTAGACATGTAATGCTTCCGTTGCTTGTATGCTCTGAATGATGGGTCATGAGACCCCTGTTTGTATTGAATGCTATGTGGCTCTTCCGGGCCTTTATATATATGAGTTTGAGTTATGTTGTGATGCCATGTTGTACAGCACATACTTGCATGTTATGCATACATGTAACGTGTATTGCTATGTGTGGGATCCGACAATCTAGTTGTTTATCCTTGGTAGCCTTTCTTATGAGGAAATGTAGTCCAGTGCTTCCACTGAGCCTTGGTACTCCGCTACAGCCCTATTTACCGGAGTCCTGCTAGCCCAGCACTACTGCTCCAGAACACTTAGACTGGCCGGCATGTGATTCACTTCATTCCTGTGTCTGTCCATTCAGGGAAATGTCACGCAGAGACATATGGAGTCATGTTAGCCTGCTACAGCCCGGGTTCCCGGAGTCCTGTTAGCCCAGTTGCTACAGCCTGGATTCATACGCTGTTGACCTACATACTCGAGGTTGATTCATGTATGCCTGTCCCTCTAAGTTAGTGCCACTCTGGGTTCACGACTAGTCATGTCGGCCTAGATTCTTTGTCGTATGGATGCTAGCGACACTATCATATGTGTGAGCCAAAAGGCGCAAATGGTCCTGGGCCATGGTAAGGCGACACCCATGGGGATACTGTGTGTGAGGCCGCAAAGTGATATGATGTGTTACATGTTAGATCGGTGTGACTTGGGATTGGGGTCCTGACAGCGTTGGTATCAGAGCTTGACTGACTGTAGGATTACCAAGCCAAACTGGTCAAAGTTGAGTCTAGAAATGTTTTAGTTATATAAGGGAATTGATTCTGGAAGGGAATGTAAGGCTCTTTTTACTCCTTTACCTCATGTCATTCCTCCTGAGTCAGCCTCTTCTTTTCTACGAGGGTTAAGGACTAGGCTTCTCCTGTATCTCTCAGGATGACGTGTTACTAAACCGTAAAGTCTTAGGATTGTTGGGTTGTGTCTTCGTACAGTTCTACTACTTCTATGTGTCATCAGTTTGACCCAGAACCTTGATATTATGATGCTGAGTGATTATGCTATTCCTTTGATGAATGTCTCAAAATCCTTTTTGAGCATTTACAGTCGTTATGCTGCCGGAATTGTCCTAGGATTTCAAGAGTTTCCAATACTTTTGCATTACATTCCGCATCCTTATGTCGATGCTAATTCCATCCTTGTTTCCTTGGTTTCTGTGCCAGGATGTCGTCTGCTAACCGAGGTTCAGTTTCTCATAACAAAAACCACGGAGATGGTAGGGATGAGGATCCTCCTGACCAGCCTTCGATGGCAGAGTTCTTGTTAGCTTCCGAAAGGAACAAGCATGAGACTAACCGCTTGCTGGCACAGACTGAGCAGAACACCGCACATCAGCGTGAGAAGTTGGTTTCCATCACCGACTTCATTGGTCTGAAACCACCCACCTTCCATCATTCCATTGAGCCACTCGATGCAGATGACTGGCTCCGGAGCATCACTCACAAGTTGCATTCTGCAAACGTAGCTGAAGGTGACAAGGTCACCTATGCTACCTATCACCTGGAAGGTCGTGCTAGTATTGGTGGCAGAGCTATGAGGCTATGCTTCCAGCTGGCCAGATTCCTACCTGGAGGGATTTCACCGAGGCTTTTCGTGAGCACCACATTCCTCGGGCTCTCATTGACCGCAAGAGGGAAGATTTCTGTAGTTTTACCTAGGGTAAGCTGCATGTTGATGCTTACAGTAGAGAGTTTGAAAACCTCGCCCGCTATGCTACAAAAGAAGTGTCCACGGACACCAAGAAGCAGGCTAGGTTCCGGAAGGGTCTCAACCCTAAGTTGCGTCGTGATCTCCACCTGCATCATTGTGATACTTTCCAGACTCTTGTGAACAAGGCCATTAATGCAGAGACAGCTCAGCTCACTTACAAGGAGTATCGTAAGCACAACCGTGATCTGGGTTCTTCCTCCCGCTCTGGCTCTCAGAAGCGACGAATTTGGATCCCGAACTCAGCTCTTCCACCTAGATATGCACCGAGGCCATCCGATGTGGCGCCTCACCCAACTCAGCAACGTGATCCAACCAGGCCTATTAGTGGACCACTTGCCAAAGTAGGTCCACGTCCTACCTCAGGAACTCGCTTCACCTGCGGAGAACGAGGACACTATGCACGTGACTTCCCTCAGTCTAGTTATACTCCACCCCAGTCTGAGAGGTCTGTTGGCCGTGAAAAGCCATCAGGCAAGATGATCGGTACCAAGCCAGCCACCACTGAACGAGCATGTGTGCACCACGTCTCAGCTACAGAAGCTCAAGATGATCCCGACGTCGTACTGGGTATGCTTCTTGTAAATTGTCACCCAACTTCAGTTCTATTCGATACTGGAGCATCCCACTCCTTCATATCCGAAGTTTATGCTCGATTGCACGACATGTCATTTCGTGATATGCCAACTCCACTAATAATCCAGACTCCTGGTTCCAAATGGCAAACCTCCAAGGTAAGCCATGGTAATGAAATCCTTGTTGACAGACTGGTAGTCCTTGCTTCTTTGATATCTCTCAAGTCTTCAGATATTAACATCATCTTGGGCATGGACTGGATGACAGCTCATCATGCCAAGATCGATTGTTACACTAGATCTGTTCAACTTACACATCCATCTGGCAAAATAGTCACTGTTTCCACTAGAGTTGCAAGGCGTTAACTCTATCCTCTTAATGCCCGCCCTCTTCCAGACCTTGAAGATATTCCGGTAGTCCGTGACTTCCTGGATGTCTTTCCAGAAGAACTGCCAGGTGTCCCACCTAACAGAGATGTAGAGTTTGTCATAGAACTTATCCCAGGAACTGTTCCAATCTCTAGGAGACCATACAAGATGGCACCTTTGGAGTTAGCCGAGCTTAAGAAACTGCTTGATGAGTCCTTGCAAAAGGGTTTCATCCGTCCCAGTTCTTCTCCTTGGGCTTGTCATGTCCTCTTCGTCAAGAAGAAGGATGGTACGGATCGGATGGTTGTAGATTATCGTCCCGTTAATGTGGTCATGATAAAGAACAAGTATCCGCTCCCCAGGATCAACAACCTGTATGATCAGCTTGCTGGATCCTCAGTCTTTTCCAAGATGGATTTGAGGTTAGGCTACCACCAGATCAAAATCAGAAACGGGGACATCCCCAAAACGGCCTTTGTCACACGTTATGGTCAATATGAGTACACCGTGATGTCTTTTGGCCTAACCAATGCTCCAGCTACTTTTTCCCGCTTCATGAACTCGATCTTCATGGAGTACCTAGATAAGTTCGTCGTGGTTTACCTCAATGATATTCTTATTTACTCGAAGAACGAGGAAGAGCATGCCCAACATCTTAGACTTGTGTTAGAAAAACTCAGAGAACACCGCCTTTATGCCAAGTTCTCCAAGTGTGAATTTTGGTTCCCGGAAGTGACCTATCTAGGCCAAGTGATCTCTGTTAAGGGCATTGCTGTCAATCCCGAAAGAGTTAAAGCCGTTCTCGATTGGACTCCACCCAAAACGGTCAAACAAGTTAGGAGTTTCCTTGGTCTAGCCAGTTATTGTCGCCGCTTCATTGAAAACTTCTCCAAAGTGGCCAAACCCCTCACGGAACTTCTCAAGGCAGATAAAAGGTTTGAGTGGACCCCACAGTGTCAGCATATTTTTCAGGAACTGAAAAGACGCCTGACTTCTGCGCCCATACTCATGCCACCGGATTTCACTAAAGACTTTGTTATCTATTGCGATGCTTCTCGTCAAGGACTAGGTTGCATTCTTATGCAGGAACGTCATGTGATTGCCTATGCATCTCGACAGTTGCATCCACATGAGGAAAATTATCCTACACATGATCTATAGCTTGCAGCCATAGTCTATGCACTTAAGACTTGGCGGCATTACCTTCTTGGTAACCGTTGTGAAATCTACAATGACCATCAGAGTCTCAAGTATATCTTCACCCAACCGGATCTGAATCTCAGACAAAGACGTTGGTTGTAGTTGATCTCGGATTACGACTTAGGAATCACCTACACCCCAGGAAAAGCCAATTTCATGGCTGATGCTTTAAGTCGTAAATCCTATTGCAACAACCTCATGTTGCAACAATGTCAACCACCCCTCCATGAGGAATTCTGTAAGCTTAACCTTCACATAGCTCCTCATGGTTCCCTTTCTACCTTGGTGGTGAAACCTACCCTTACGGATCAGATCATAGAGGCTCAGAAGCATGATACGAGAATCTCCCGGATCAAGAAAAATATTTCCAAGGGAGTTGCCGACAGTTTCTCTATGGATGAACGAGGTGTTGTTTACTTTGGAAACCGTTTGGTGGTTCCCAAATGTCAACAGATGCAGCAACTGATCCTTAAGGAGGCCCATGAATCCCCTCTCACGATTCATCCCGGTAGTACAAAGATGTATCAGGACCTACGCCAGAGGTTCTGGTGGACTAGGATGAAGAGAGAAATCGCTCAGTATATTGCCAACTGTGACGTTTGTCGTCGCGTTAAGGCAGAGCATCAAAGACCTGCTGGCACCCTTCAACCTTTAGCTATTCCCGAGTGGAAATGGGACAAAGTTGGTATGGATTTCATCACCGGCTTTCCCAGGACCAAGAAAGGAAATAATGCTATCTTCGTAGTCATTGACCGTCTTTCCAAAATGGCTCACTTCCTACCTGTTCGAGAGAGTATCACTGCTAGTCAGCTCGCTGACTTATATATCTCCTGAATAGTGTCACTCCATGGTGTTCCACTAGAGATCAATTCAGACCATGGCAGTCTTTTCACCTCTCATTTCTGGGAAAGTTTCCAAAATGCCATGGGAACCCATCTTTCTTTCAGTACCGCTTTCCACCCTCAGTCAAGTGGTCAGGTGGAAAGGGTCAACCAAATTCTCGAAGACATGCTTAGAGCTTGTGTTATCTCATTCGGTATGGATTGGGAGAAGTGTCTTCCTTTTGCCGAGTTTGCTTATAAGAATAGCTATCAATCCAGTCTTAGGAAAGCACCCTTCGAGATTTTGTATGGATGAAGATGTCGAACACCTTTGGACTGGTCAGAAACCGGTGAAAGACAATTCTTTGGACCGGATATGATCCAGGAGGCAGAAGAGCAAGTTCGCATCATTCGTGAGAATTTGAAAATAGCCCAATCTCATCAAAAGAGCTAGTATGACCGTCGTCATAAGGAAGTGGCTTATGAAGTTGGTGACAAGGCTTACCTTCGGGTTACTCCTTTGAAGGGTACCCATCATTTCGGTATCAAGGGCAAGTTGGCTCCTTGTTTCATTGGTCGTTTTCGCATTCTCGCTAAACAAGGAGAGGTTGCCTACCAGTTGGAACTACCCCCACATCTTTCGCGAGTTCATGATGTCTTCCACGTCTCTCAACTCAGGCGTTGCTTCTCGGATCCCATCCGCGGAGTGGACCACGAAACGCTTGATCTCCAAGATAACCTCACTTATCGAGTGTACCCCGTTCGCATTCTGGATCAAGCAAAGCGTGTCACTCGACGTCATAACATCAAGTTTCTCAAGGTTCAGTGGTCTCATCATTCCGAGAGAGAAGCTACTTGGGAGCGAGAAGATCGTCTTCGACTTGAGTACCCCGCTTTCTTTCTGCCGACTCCTGAATCACGGGACGAGATCCTTCCGAGTGGGGGCAATTTGTCACATCCCTAGTTCTGGTATGATCTAGGCTTGCTTTGTGCATCATGTTTAAGTTTCAAATGAATTTGAAATGGGGAATGTTTCAAACAATAGCACCAAAGCAAATTCAAATAGGTTCAAATTAAAAATGGAATTTCAATAAACCCAAAATGCTCTTCAAAAATGTTCATGGTCTTTGGAAAATGTTGCAAACAACAACCAGAGGTGATGCACATTTCTGCTAAACATTTTGGATTTTTGAATGAATCCATATGTATTTGAATTGGAGCTGTTTAAAATAATATAAATATTTTAAAGGCTCCAAAAATGTTGGAAATTGGTGAAGGCCTCTGGTATATTATAACTAGTGGTCACAAGGAATCCCAACATTTTTAGAATTGCGCTAGTATTTATTTTAAGTCAAAAACAAATGTTAGAATTAGAAAAGAAAAAAAAGGGGAAAACTTACCTGGGCCAGTTATCCGAGGCCTGGCACTGTGCGGCCCAGCTAGCCCGCCCAGCCAGCTGGGCCTGCTAGTCGTCATCTCCACCATGTGAGGAGGACGCTGAGCGCGTGGCCGACGCACGCCGGCGCACGCCCGGCCACCTCCTGCTTGCCACTTCGCCCTGGCCTCTTTGGATGATGCCACGTAGTCTCCCCGACCCCCTCTCACTCTCCCTCGTCCCGTCTCCTCCTCTGTCTCTCTCTCCCGCGATCGCCGCGACCGCCCGAGAACGCCGACAAGCATCTCCATGGCCACCAGCTCTCCCTCGCCCTGCCGCCAGGTCCAAAAGCTCCATCGTGTCTCCCTCAACCTCCACGCCGAGCCAGGCTTCGCCGGAGGCCCTGCAACACCATCCCCGACGTCTTCTTCAACTTCGGTGCCTAGAGATCATCGTCGTCGATTTGCTGCCCACCGGTTGTCCCCGCACCTGTGAGCTCCGCCGCCTTTTCCCCTACTCCCCAAGCTTGTTCCTCTCCTCTAGCCGCCTCTACCACCGGAGCCGAGAGCTCTGTGCCACCGGCCATGGCGCCACCGTGGCCAGAGCCCGAACCAGCCGCTCCCGCACGCGTCATCATTCTCCTCACCTCCCCAGGAGCATGTAGCCACCCTCAGCTCTTCTCCACGTGCCCCTAGCTCCAACACGAGCACGCCCGAACACTAGCCGCCGCAATCATCGTCGCCGGCGCCACTCCAGCCACTCCCCGGCCGCGCCACCACCACGGTTGGATGCGGACGAGCGTCTGCATCCCGTAGCTGCACTCCGCGCGCCAAATGGCTCCCTGCAGGCAAAACCCGCAGCGCACCGCCGCGTCTGGACTCGCCGGCGGCTAAACGCCGGCAACCGCTGACCTTTGACCGGCGTGGGTTGACCCCACTGCCCAGTTTGACCTCCCCCTCTCTCTCACTGACTTGCGGGCCCCACCCAACTAATTACTCTAGTTAGCACTAATTAACTAGCTAGGTTAGCTACTACAATCACTGACTAGTGGGCCCTGCCCAGTTAGTTAGGACTAACTAACTTAGTTAGTTGACTGGGTCACTGACTAGTGGGACCCACTGGTCAGGTTTGACCTGGTCAGCCCCGTTGACTCGCTTACGTCATGCTGACGTAGTGCTGATGCAATTATTCTTTTTCTGGTATTAAAATAAATTAGGAAAATCCAGAAAATGATACAAACTTCTAAAATTCATAATAATTCAACCGTAGCTCAGAATGAAATAGTTTATATATGAAAAATTATCAAAAAATGCAAGGAATCCATTTATGCCAGTTACATGAATGAAAAACCAACTTATACATGCTTTATAAGTGAAAACATAATATGGGCATTTTAAATGCTTCATTTTGAAATTGCATTTGAATCTTTGATTCAAATGGGCTTCAATCAACTTGGTAGCATCTTGCATTAGTCCAAACACTACCATTTGCACATGTCATCTTCATGCGTCATATTGTTGCATTTGTTTGTGTTTTGATTGCCGGCACCGTTTCTTCTCGATAGGTTCCACTCCGGAAGGTGTTCCCGAGTACCTGTCAAAGGAGCAATACCCCTTTGTTACTCTATTAGGCAAGCAAACCCCCTTGATCATTTCGATAAATCCCACTCTCTTGCTCCTTCTCCTTATACTGCATTAGGACAACATCGATTCAACTGCTACTTTCTGCAGTGGTAGTTGAACCCATTCCTCTCCATGATCTGTCATTGCCACAGTAAATAGGTGAAACCCACTATCATGAGTAGGAGTTTCTTGAGCCTTGATGTGCCTGCTCATCCATGCTTGTTTTCTTTATGCCAGCTATGCTTAGAATTGTGTCAGGTCTGATTCATCGGGAATGAATCGGAGTGGTGAGCATGTCCTACCGATAAAGTCTAAGAGTGTGAACACATTTTGGTAAAGGTAGCGATGAGAGGCCATGTAGGAGTACATGGTGGGTTGTCTCATTTGAACCGTCCCTAAGCACTGAGTTCTGTGTATGCTATCCAAGTCCAGTTACTACCACACATTGGGTTCCGGTTACCCGGCCCCTCTCGGCTTATTAATCCACTTGATCTCTGTCCAGGAGTTGCAACTAGTTTTTGGCGTTTGTAGGTAGTGCTACTTGTCTACCAGGTGGTGTCTGATAGGATGGGCTTGGGACAGACTAGGCATCATGGCACGGTGTACCAAGTGGCACCCAGATGGTGGGCTTGGGAACCCTGCACACATCGTTTGGGGCCGTACTGGAGATTTCGGCCGGAACTCCTTGCGGATGGAACTCGAATAGGAGATAAACCTGGACAAGAGACTTGTGTGGTTAGTCAAGTCGTGGACGACACCCTCGCCCGGCTTCCCCTTGAAGGTTGCTGAGGTACATGACGTGTACAGGGCGATAAGTGGCGAGAGCGTGTGTGAAGAAGTACACCCCTGCAGGGTTAACATTATCTATTTGAATGGACGTTTTCCTCGGATATGGAAACTTGGAGGACTTATGTAGTACATAGACAACTTGAAGTGGATACTCTAAAATACGCAAGATAAGCGTGAGTGCTATGGATGGCCTTCTCGTAGGGAGACGGGAATGGATCCATAGTGGAGTTTTGATATGGTGAATATGTGGACTCGTGTTCGTTTCCTCACCTTAAAGAAGTTTCTAATACTTGTAGTATAGGTTAGCCACTCAGTCAAAGCTGGCTTGCTGCTGTTAAAACTCCACCACCGCCTTTGTTGATAATGTTGCATATGTAGATAGTTCGGATGTAAGACTCGTTGAGTACCTTCGTACTCACATTTGCTTATTTATCTTTTGCAGTTGGTTACACTAGTGACTTCATGAGTAGCTTGTATCCCAGCTACGATCTTGTACCCTTGGGAGGGTCTTGTAGATAGTCAGGCTTCTCAGAGTTTTTCTTTTGGTAGTTGTCTGTACTCAGACATGTAATGCTTCCGTTGCTTGTATGCTCTGAATGATGGGTCATGAGACCCCTGTTTGTATTGAATGCTATGTGGCTCTTCCGGGCCTTTATATATATGAGTTTGAGTTATGTTGTGATGCCATGTTGTACAGCACATACTTGCATGTTATGCGCACATGTAATGTGTATTGCTATGTGTGGGATCCGACAATCTAGTTGTTTATCCTTGGTAGCCTCTCTTATGGGGAAATGTAGTCCAGTGCTTCCACTAAGCCTTGTTAGTCTGGTACAGCCTAGTTTATCGTAGTCCTGCTAGCCCAGCACAACTGCTCCGGAACACTTAGACTGGCCGCCATGTGATTCACTTTGTTCCTGTGTCTGTCCCTTCGAGGAAATGTCACGCGGAGACATAGGGAGTCCTGTTAGCCTGCTACAGCCCGGGTTCCCGGAGTCCTGTTAGCCCAATTGCTACAGCCCGGATTCACACGCTGTTGACCGACATGCTCGAGGTTGATTCATGTATGCATGTCCCTGTAAGTTAGTGCCACTTTCGGTTCACGACTAGTCATGTCGGCCCGGATTCTCTATCGTATGGTTGCTAGCGACACTATCATATACGTGAGCCAAAAGGCGCAAACAGTCCCGGGCCATGGTAAGGCGACACTCGTGGGGATACCGTGCATGAGGCCGCAAAATGATATGATGTGTTACATTCTAGATCGGTGTGACTTAGGATCGGGGTCCCGACACTGCGCATATGATGGAGTGAGGGATTATGGTACTTAGGGGGGTGCGTGTCACATAGAGAGGGAACAAGGGAGGAGAGTGTTGGATGGGTCTATATGTAGCGCAGGCGAGACATGTGTATGTGTGAACCAGGGAGATATAAAGTTTGAAAGAGATAGAGGAGCCCCGATAAGGCTGAGTGGTGCGTTAGATAGCTGAGAGGGGGAAAGAGATATTCCATCCGCTCAATAATGCAGTGCATGTAAATTGTTTATAAGTCGAACTTTGGAAACTTTGATTAGGTTTACGCAAATGTTATTTATATCTACAATACCAAAGATACATCATACAAAACTACATCTCATGATGAATCTAATGATATATGTTTGCCGTTCTAGATGTAAATATTTTTTTCCATGTACATGATCCAACTTTGTGATATTTGACTTTTCAATAAATCTATATGCTATGGACCGAAGAGAGTGCCTAAGTTGAGAGAGATCAAGTGCGTGTGAATGAGAATGAGTGAGTGTGCAAAAAGAGTATGTGTGTGAAACAGAAAGGGACAACGAATGATAAATTAGAGAGAGTTTGTGTTTTTTCATTTCTTATGCAAACATATCACGCATGCATCTCCAAGATAGAAAAGCGAGGTGAGGAGATACACGAAGGTAGCTAGTGCGTGATTGTTTGCATCGGAGAGAGACACCCCTATAGCACATGTCCAATAGAGGTCTTGCCAACAAGGAACAAAGGTCGAGAGGGACACATGGAGAACATGGACGCATGGGGAGGGAGAGAGGGTGTGTTTGTGATAGAGAGATCCCCTCGAGATCATGAGGGGACTATATGGTTGGGAGATCAAGGGTGGTGCGTGCGCGATAGAAAGATTCCCCGAGAGAAATCAAGACAGACCATGCACATGTTTGTGATGGAGACTAGGATTAGCTAGTCATACACATATGGGGGGGACTGCGTGTGCCTACATTTGAATGAGAGACCATCATACTTAGCTAGGCATGAGATTGTGTGTGTGTGCATGTGAGATGGAGAGAGAACGAGGGAGAGAGATAGAGTTTTAGATGGGTCTATCGAGTGCGAGTGATATATGCATGTGTATGTGTGACCCAGGTAGATGGAGAGTTTGAGAGAAGAGGGAAGAGCTCTGAGATGGGAGAGTGGTGCATGAGAGAGTTATGGGCAACGAGCCAAGGAATTTGTGTGCGTACGATGAGTGCACCCAAGATATTTAGCTTGGACTAGAAAATCATACATAGTGTGCAAGAGAGACCTATGGATGGAGTATATATGCATGCGAACTAGAAAGACCCCCGCCCACACACACACAAAGAGAGAGAGAGAGAGATGGAGAGAGAGGGATAGGGACCAAAAAGGTTTGTGTGTTGGATGCATGCGACGGAATTGAAGATTGTCGGCGAGAGATAGAGAGACAGAGAGAGCAGGAGTTCGGAAGAGGGGCGGGTCGGGTTTTATGCATCAAAGACTGATATAAACCATGTTTCAATATATACTTGCATTCAAATATTTAAATTGGAGAACATGTTGTCTTCAATCCACACATGAACGGAGATATGCATATATCAAACAAGTTCATTAATTTGACTTTCAACATGTTCATGGAGTACTATAATCCTATACAGCATGCTACTCGATTGAGGTGTTCAATTTTGGATTTAGTTCACTATTTTGACATGGTGAACAAGCTATTTCATTGAATCGAGATATTTCATTTTGGGTTTGATTCCCGTTTTTGAGTGGGTCAACTATTTGTCATATAGTAGATCACTAGCAACGAGCATGTAAAAACACATTACTCTCGAGCGTCATATCTCCATCTTAAAAAGAAGTGGCAAGCTAATATTTGAAAATTTCATTCGAATCGACTTGGTAAGGTAGACGTGGATGCTCGTTCTCCCAAAATTTGAACGAACCGTTAAACACCCTCTGCTCGGTGGAATTCGCCCGAGCAAATAAATGGGAGACGCGAAATTATCGGCCTATCTGGGACATGCATCAATTGGTCCGTTGTACATCGAGGGTAGGTTCGTGACTTCATCCAAGCATGCTTTCTCCTCAGCTGAAATGACATGTGCCGAATAATTCATAAACCCATGGTCAACAAAACACCCTTTCCTAGCCCAAAATAGCTCGCGCCCAATATTTCAAAAAACGCTCTACTCGCCCGAAATCGCTCGCACCCACTATATTTCAAAACACGCCCTCATTGCCCGAAATCGCTCTCGCCCACTATATTACAAAACACGCCCTCCTCGCCCTAAATCGCTCGCGCCCACTATTTGGGAGATGCAAAGTTACTCTACTATCCCTGACCCTCAGTATACAGACCCAAGCCGAGAAGCCTAAAGGCAGGGGTAGAACTGTAACCCGCCCCCACGCACACACACACATTTCAGACAAATGCGACCGTAAGACATGGTTCCCCCTCCCAATTCCCCATTCATACCTCATGGGCACCAAATCACCTTCTCCCCAGAAGCTCCCTTCTCCCGAGCCGCGAAACCTCAGCCCTTCCTCCATGGCTCCCCCTACCACACCAAATTCATAGCCGCCCTCCTCTCTAATCCCGGAGATGCTGCCCATTTGTCGTCGTGCACTGGGCCGTGTGTCGGTGTCAAAACCGGCGGATCTTGGGTAGGGGGTCCCGAACTGTGCGTCTTAGGTCGATGGTAACAGGAGACAAGGGACACGATGTTTACCAAGGTTCGGGCCCTCTCTATGGAGGTAATACCCTACATCCTGCTTGATTGATATTGATGAGTACGAGTATTACAAGAGTTGATATACCTCGAGATCGTAATGGCTAAACCCTAGAGGTCTAGCTGGTATGGCTATGATAATGAATATCTCTCCTCCCAGACTAAGTCCTCCGGTTTATATAGACATCAGGGAGATCTCGGGTTACAAAAGGTCAGTTACAAAGATAGGAATCTACATATTCAGTTGCCAAGCTTGCTTTCCGCGCCAAGGAGAGTCCCATCTGGACACGGGTACAATCTTCGGTCTTTGTATCTTCACAGCCCATCTGTCCGACCCATGTCTAACAGGCCGGATGCCCGAGAACCCCTTAGTCTAGGACTCCCTCAGTAGCCCCTGAACCTGGCTTCAACGACAAGGTATCCGGTGCGTAGATCTGTCTTCGGCATTGCAAGGCGGGTTCCTCCTTCCGAACACCAAAACAGTCTTCGGACGAAACAATCATGTCCGGACCTGTAACACAGACCACACACACAATTGCAGAGAGAATATAATTTTACACGAGTCCAATCTGCTGACAACTTTCCGTAACATGACATCACATCTGTCCAGTCATAATTTCGAACCATTTTTCGTCTGCCGCTCCACGTCTCTAGACGCGGTTACCATCATTACATCTTGTCAAAGCTGAGATCGTGTCCCCTTATTACGGATCTCATCAATACGGGCATGGGTAACCCAACCGTGCCGTTTACACAGCCCTTGGGAACAGGCAAGTTTTAAGGCGAGTAGGGAGGCGTTCAACATTCGCGGTCTTTATAAAGGCTAAGGATTCGTTCTCACTCACCCCTGCCTCCTCCTTCCTCTGCCCATCCATTCTTGAGCTCCAGCACCCAAGCTCTAGCTTCTCACGCCGGAGAAAGCATCCCAACCATGTCCGAATCTGAAGCTGGTGGCAAGTGGATGGCCTCCTCTGTTAAGAGGAAAGACATCAAGGAGCTCCGAGAGGCCGGATACTTGGCCAAGGAGATCGTTCACCGTCTCCCGGCCGAGGGACAGATCGTCCCTACCCCAGAGCCCCATGAGAGGGTTGTGTTTCTCGCACATTTCATCCGCGGGCTGGGATTCCCTCTCCACTCATTTGTCCATGGACTGATGTTTTACTACGGGCTGGACTTCCATGATCTAGCCCCCAACTTTATCCTCAATATCTCGGCATTTATTGTTGTGTGCGAGGCCTTTCTCCGTATCCCACCTAACTTCGGCCTATGGCTGAAGACCTTCAATGTGAAGCCGAAGGTGGTGAGCGGCCAATAAGCAGAGTGTGGAGGCGCCATGGTGGGAAAGATGCCCAATGTCACCTAGCCCGAAGGCTCCTTTGTGGAGATGGTGAAGGGGTGGCAGACGGGGTGGTTCTACATCACCGAGCAGCGCAACACCAATTGGGTGGCGGCCCCTGAATTCCGATGCGGAGCTCCGATGCGGCTCACCTCCTAGGAAGAGAAGGGCCTAACTTGGGGCTCTTCGAGCAAGCTGACTGGGCTCCAGACGTGCGTCTAGAACATGATAACCAAGAGGATCAAACTCTTCAACGTGATCCAGGTTATGCTCATTCGCCAGATCCTTCCGTGCCAACACCGGACTTGCTATTTGTGGGATTTCGATCCGGCCAAGCACCAAATGCTACTAGAGCTCTTCGGCATGACGCATGAAGACATCTGGAAAATGCTCTTCAAGGCCGGCGAGACACCGCCGCCAATGACCGAGGATCATGGGCTCAGCTTAAAACGTCAGGTCAATTCGGTAAGTTTTCATGTTTTCAAGGTATATACCCTAATGGCGTATTTTGAGGAAGGAGTTTAAGCCCTCCTATCGATTTTTCAGGCCTGGATCGATATAGCAGGGCAGATTAAGTGTCCGGATCCGCTACCCGAAGACCAAGAAACCCCGCTTTTGACGAAGATGTTGTTTCCAGTGCCTTATGAGGTGCTGGAGAAGAAGGCTAAGAAAATGGCCAAAGGGGCCAGGGGTGTCCTTCGCCGCAAAGGTGCTTCAGACGTGACGTCCGGAGACGAGACTCCTTCTTCAGCCGCCGAAGACGATGATGAAGAGGAGGAAGAAAACAAGTCCCCCTAAGGAGGGAAGGAAGAAAATGGGGGCCTCCCCAACTCTGGAGGCGAAGGCGCCCAAGAGGGGGAAGGGCTCCCTTGCGGATAACTCCGCATGGGATGTCGATAGCAGTCCGGAGCGACCCCCCGAACCAAGCCTCAGGCTGCCTCATACGTGCCCTATGCATATCCAAATGTCTCGCCTTTCCATTTTGTAATATTAATATGTTTTAAATTATGCTATTGCAGTCTGGCCCGTGACATCTCCCCGTGATCCTCGACAAAGGGTTCACTAGACTCAAAGGAGATGGCTAGCATGTCTCTACCGCCCGCTCACTCTGTCTCACCCAAGGGTGATGACGAGGTGGTGTCCCAAAGGACCTTCCCTGACCGGGGGGAGGTTCTGGAGATCGTCAGGGCGACGCCCCAGGATGACTCCTCGGCCGCCGAACACATGGGGGAAAATCCCCCATGGGGGCTGGTGATGGTGGCCGAGTTCCATTTGGCCCTCAGTCGGATACTATTCCGGAGACCTACACAGCTCCCAAGTCCAGCAAACGGCCTTCCCCGAAAGGAGGAGGTGTGCCTGTTCCGCCGGTGACCTCTATCCATCCAGAGGCACCGAATAATTTGCTGGAAGCGCTGCGAGGCGCCTCCATTGTGGATGAGCACCGTATCCTTATGGGTACGGTGATAGAAAAGGTTCAGTCCGCCAAAAGTGGACTGACTAAGGCCTGTGCTAGCGTTTTAACAGGCTTAGAGGTAATAGAAAGAATATCACAATGTAGAAAGTAGCCCCTGATGCTCTGTTCGGTGTCCGAAAAGGAAAAGCCGAGCAGAGGATCAAAATAATTTTCACCGGAGTCTAACATAAGATGTCTATGTGAATAAGCAGGCGTCGCTTCTGGCCGCTGCCGCTCATACTGTGGAGGTCTTCGCATTGAAGCAGAACCTGGAGCGGGCTGAGAAAGAGCTCGGCCTCGTGAAAAAACAGCTAGAGGACAGCCAAGGTATGGAGTAACCTACGTGTATATTTAGGAAAGATGAATGGTTTGTGCCCACTAAAGTGCCATGAACTTTATTTGGGGCCACGACCGAGATGGCAGCCCTCAAGAAGGCGTTAGCGAAGGCCGAGGACAAAGCGGCCAAGGAACGCGCCGTGCACGAGAAACACGAGGCCCGGATCAGTGAGGTCCAGCAAGAGCTCCAGGACGCATGATTCTAAGACGCAAGCGTCCGAACTTGCGAAGGCCCGCCAGAGCGCACATGAGGCTTGAGCCGAAGCCCAAAGCGCCCTTCCGGAAATCCAGGTGGCCCAGAAGATCGCGGCGGGTAAGGCTTTCATTATGCAAAGCAAGTCTGTGAAGGAAGCGTTCCTTTTACTTACCCAAATTTGGAGCTCTCCAGGGGCATTTACAGATTTGCCACACAGCGTATCAGACGCTGCCGAGTTCTATCAAGCCGAAAAAGGGAGTTCTATAGAGAAGTTGTTCTGGTCTCAATATCTTGGACCCGAACATTCGGTGTCCTTCAGTGACTAGCTGAAACAGCTGGTCGAACTGCACAAGGCAGCCGAGCTAGCCATGAAGGAGCTGATAGTCCGACTATGGCCTGCCGCACTGATACCCAGCAGCTACTTCATACTTGTGAAGCGTCTTGTTGATGCCTGCCCCCGGCTTGAGGTCATAAAGCGGTTGGTCTGTATCGAAGGTGTACGGATGGCCTTTGCTCGCATCAAAACGCACTGGGCGAAGATGGACGCCAAGAAGCTAATGATCGAGGGGCCGCCTGAGGGCAAGGAGCACCGCTGACCCGAGTTGTATTCTGATGGTGTCTTGGAGGGATCCCGCATTGTTGCGGATCACTGTGTGAAACACACTATCTTTGAATGAATGTATTCGAGCTCCCTCTGCCTTGTATGATAACACAAAGTGTTTATGCATTATAATGCTTGTTATGTTTTTAAATTTTTACTTCCTGTGCGGCCGTGTTGTATTAAATCTGAGGGTTAACCAGTCGTCGGCTTCTTCCCCCACGTAGGTACTACGGGGGTGTTCGGGATGGAATCTAAACAATATTGATCCAATTAGATGGTCCTTGAAGGAGTTGTTTAGCACAACGAACCAGACAACCAGACTATGCGGCTGTAACGCCCTCACTTAGCCATAGGAGTGCGACAATAAAAACATGGTCGCAGCCCCTAGTATCCAAACTAGTGTGCTATAAGCGTCTGATCGGGAAGTACCAATCCTTCACGTAATGCGGAAGAAATCTCCAATGATTTGCACCTCCGAACAGCCGACCGACTCTCGCCGCATCATGACAGTCAGTTTTCGGCTTTCTCTACTGAGGTGCTCCGTTGGATAAACCAAGGCACAATCATAGTAGTTCTCCTTTTACTACCTTAGCTGATGTAGTGGAACATAAGGTAGCAAGCACAGGAGCTAGGAAACCCAACTTTTCACAAAAGACATGATTTGGAGCCAATACATATAATGCTAAATTCGGGGTGCCGAACTATACTTATAAAAAGTGCTCGGACTTTTGTTGCCGTGAAGTGGGGCGCTATGAAGCCCCTAGCAAACATTGAATGTACCAAAGTGTACGGGTGCTACCTGATAAGGTTATCCACAGGGGAGCTGAAAAAAGAGAAAGAATATAGAAAAGGTACAAAGGTAAAAGGCTGGGGTCGTATAGCTCCAGCCGCAAACTATTCTCATTGTAATTTAGTTAGTACATCAAGGCGCATTGATAAACATAGCGCGATAAGCAACAGGCTATTTGACATGCCGAAACCAAGGGAGAGCTGCATGTGGGTCCTGAAAAACAAGTAGAGTTATCGCTAAAGGAATCACCTAAAAAGTCCCTCATATGTCTGCGTTTCTCATCATCTTGGTGTGTTTATCCTTCAAGAGGACCAATGACCAGACCACCAGATGGTGCCTGTGGGATTGAGACTTGAAAAGGAAATAAGTAAAAGTGAAATTGTGTGTGTATCCGATGTCAGTTGAGCCGTACTATGGACCACAAGATAGCTATGCCGCTATCGATGCCCATGGGATTTTGAGTGCGTAGTTATGTACGCGCGGCACGAATGCCACCACTTGATCATGACTGGGACGGAGGCCGGATTATTAGTCAAGCTCCTGATGAGCCGAGCTCTCCTGCTGCAGAGTAGTTCGGACCCTCTTAACGGTGTTCGTGGACTCGGCAGTGGAATTAAGGTTCTGCTTGAGAAGGCCGCTCTGTACTTCTGCTGTTAAGGCAGCTATGTGCTCTTCTGTACGAAGGGAGAGTTCCGTATTTCCGTTGACCGTTATGATGCCACGTGGACCGGGCATCTTGAGCTTGAGATAAGCATAGTGTGGTACTGCGTTGAATCGAGCAAACGCAGTTCGTCCGAGCAGTGTGTGATAGCCGCTGCGGAAGGGGACGATATCGAAGATTAACTCCTCGCTTCGGAAGTTGTCCGGAGATCCGAAGGCAACCTCTAGTGTGATTGAGCCTGTATAGCGAGCATGTACGCTTGGTATGACTCCTTTGAAGGTAGTCCTGGTGGGCTTGATCCGTGATGGGTTAATGCCCATTTTTCGTGTTGTATCCTGATAGAGTAGATTGAGGCTGCTACCGCCATCCATAAGGATGCGAGTCAGGTGGAACCCATCAATTATTGGGTCTAGGACCAGTGCGACTGAGCCACCGTTAGGGACACTCATCGGATGATCCCCGCGATCAAAGGTGATCGGGCATGACGACCACGGATTAAATTTTGGGGCGACTGGCTCTATTGCGTAGACGTCCCTGAGCACACGCTTGCGCTCCCTCTTGGGGCTGTGGGTAGCGTATATCATGTTCACCGTTTTGACCAAAGGGGGAAACTTCTTTTGTCCCACTGTGTTCGGTTGCTTGGGCTCTTTGTCATCGTCCCCGCTTTGTGATCCCTTTTCCCTTTTCTCGGTGTTTAATTTGCCGACCTATTTAAAAACCCAGCAATCTCTATTTGTATGATTGGGTGGTTTGTCTGGGGTGCCATGAATCTGGCACAGAGGATCAAGTATGCGGTCCAAGCTGGATGGGCCTGAATTGTTCTTTTGGAACGACTTCTTCCGCTGACCGGACTTAGAGCCCCTGAATCCGGCATTGCCTATCGTGTCCTCGATGTTAACACTATTGGTTCGACGCTTGTATCTGTTGTGTCGAGACATGTCTTTGCTGGTTTTAGCTTCTGGGGTGCCGGCATCACTTACATTGTTTTTTGGTACGGGCCCGCCAACTTTCCTCGCCCGCACAAAAGCGGGTCATGAGTGCCGTGATGGCTTCCATAGATTTTGACTTTTCTTGGCTGAGGTGGCGAGCAAGCCTAGAATTTCCTGACGGACTCTCCGGGATGTTGTGTTTGAAGGCTGCTAGGGCTTCGGCATCCGGACAGTTGACGATTTGGTTCTTTTTAGTTAAGAACCTAGCCCAGAATTTCCTGACGGACTCTCCGGGATGTTGAACTATATGGCTTAAGTCATCAGCGTTTGGAGGTCAAACATATGTACCTTGGAAGTTATCGAGGGAGGCCTCTTCCAAGTCCTCCCAGCTGTCAATAGAATTTGCAGGCAGACTGTTGAGCCAGTGCTGAGCTGGCCCCTTGAGTTTTAAAGGGAGGTATTTGATGGCGCGGAGGTCATCACCGCGGGACCTATGAATGTGGAGAATGAAGTCTTCGATCCACACCGCGGGGTCCGTGGTTCCATCATATGATTCTATATTCATGGGTTTGAACCCTTCTGGGAATTCGTGATCCAAGACCTCATCAATGAAGCAATGAGGGTGTCCGGCGCCTCTATATCGGGCCGTATCACGACGTAGCTCTGATGGAGTCCGTCTATGATTTTCAGCCCGCACATGACTAAGTTTGTCACGTCCGAATAGGTGGCCGTCGTCGCGTGTCGAGGCACGTCCTCACGATCCGTAGATTTATCTGGTATGTCTTGCTTTATTGTTCAAGTTTTTCCTGAGGTCATATGTATGACCATGAGCTAATTTAATTGTACATGTGCGATGAGGCGGGGCTGGCTGTTGTTCGGCGTTTTGTCCTGACCACATGGTGGTCGGTCAGCCGCATTGTGCGATGGAGTTATGTATTCCGGCGCCTCCTCGTCAAACTGAGGTAGCAATTTGCACTTTGGGTAGCTTTTGGTTGGGCGCTTGAGGTCGTATTGTTCGGCTACTAGGACATCGGTCCATTTATCATTGAGCAGATATTGGTTAGCTTGAAGCTGCTGCTGCTTCTTTTTCAGTCTCCTTGCAGTGGCGATTAGCTGGCGCTTGAAGCGCTCCTGCTCAAGAGGTTCCTCAGGCACGATGAAATCGTCGGTGCCGAGGCTCACCTCATCCTCAGAGAGCGGAAGATAATTTCTGTCCTCTGAGTCTTCATGCATGGCCTGCTTACCAGGGCTAGCCTGCCCATCTTCCCGTTCAACTTGTTCATGAGCTGTTTCAACGGGGTCTTCGTTGTCTTTGACACCTTATGGAGTGTTATCTTCTCCTGTGCCGGTGTTGTTGTGTTTGCTCTGGCATGACATAGAGCAGCGCCCTGACGCCGGCGCTTGGATTGTATTTCGGAAGGTTTATCCTCAGATGGATCTTCCTTGTATTTGTCGTTGTTCTCCTTTGGTGCATCCATAATGTATACATCATACAAGGAAGTGGCCGTCCAGCGTCTGGTGAACGGCGGGTTCTAGGCCTCTTCTTCTCCGGCATTGTCGTCCATACCGTCGATGTCCTCGGAGTCGTAATCAAGTGTGTCGGTCAAATCCTCGACCGTGGCTATGAAGTGGGTGGCGGGTGGGAAGCGAAATTCTCCACCGTCAGCCCCTAGTTTGAACCGGATATCGTTCGATTGTGAGTCCTCCGCCAAGGACAGGTTCTTTAACGAGTTTAGCACATCGCCCAAAGGCGAGTGCTGGAAGATGTCTGTGGCACTGAACTCGAAGATCGATAAGCAATCAAGTTCGGCGTCCGCGGGCTCACGTGGTTCGGAACTTACGGCCGGAGACGAGTCCAGAGTTCCGGTGACAAAGACGTCGTGAGATGTTTAGTCTATGTGCGGCTCCAACACCGTGGAATCTGTGGCCTCCGTGGTGGGGTTGATCCTCCCATCCTCGGATGGCGCAGTCTGCTCCGGCTCTAAGGCCAGAGAAGTTACAGGAGCGATATCCTGGATGTGGTCTGATGACAGATTTAGGTCATGATCATCGGGGTGACCGGGAGCGGTCGCCGCGGTCTCGAATCCAGCAAAGATTAAACCTCCACGGATGTCCGCCACGTAGTTCAAACTCCCAAACCTGACCTGATGGCTAGGGGCGTAGCTATCGATCTGCTCCAAGTGGCCAAACGAGTTGGCCCGCAGTGCGAAGCCGCCGAACATGAAGATCTGTCAGGGGAGGAAAGTTTATACATGGACAGCGTCACTATCGATGATTGAAGGGGCCATCGAACCTCTTGTCGATGGCACAGTGGAGCTCTCAATGAAAGCACCAATGTCGGTGTCAAAACCGGCGGATCTCGAAGTAGGGGGCTCCCGAACATTGCGTCTAAGGTTGATGGTAACATGAGCCAAGGGACACGATGTTTACCCAGGTTTGGACCCTCCCTATGGAGGTAATACCCTACATCCTGCCTGATTGATATTGATGAGTACGAGTATTACAAGAGTTGATCTACCTCGAGATCGTAATGGCTAAACCCTAGAGGTCTAGCTGGTATGGCTATGATAATGAATATCTCACCTCCCGGACTACATCCTCTGGTTTATATAGACACCGGGGAGATCCAGGGTTACACAAGGTCGGTTACAAAGAAAGGAATATACATATCCGGTCACCAAGCTTGCCTTCCGCGCCAAGGAGAGTCCCATCCGGACACGGGTACAGTCTTCGGTCTTCGTATCTTCACAACCCATCAGTCCGACCCATGTCTAACAGGCCGGATGCCCGAGGACCCCTTAGTCCAGGACTCCCTCACTGTGTGCCTCTTACTCCGTGCTGCCGGAGCTGCACTGACAACGGCTGCGTGAACCGTACCAGAGCTGATTCATCCCCGCCATTGTTCACAGCACAGGAGCGGCTCCAACTTTGGACCCGTCCAAAGCCTCGGCTCTGCTTCCCCGTAGCCGTCGACCATCGCGACATCTCTGCTTCCCTGCTGTCGGTAGCCACTGCAACCGCGCCGGCCTCGGCGACTAGGCAGCTGGAGCTTCCTACTTCACCGGGCCGCTAGATAGGTCGCACCCTCATCTCAAATCACTTTATTTAGGCGCCAGTTATCTGAATTTTTAATCTGGGCCAATCGATTCCCAATGGGGAGCAGCACCCCTCGAGCCAGCGGAGATCCTAGGCTGCCGGTTGGCTGGTGTCGAATGTAAGGGTGTGTGGGCGCAAGTTTTCCGTAGAAACAGCGCTTAGATGGCTATCTTAGAGTTGTGTGGGTTGAAGGTAATACCGCCATCGAATCTGGATGACGGCGAGTCTTTGTGGATTGGCCCCGGGGCGGCGCAACCACGACAGTGCCGTGGGGCGGGGAGCGGGGTTTTTGTCGGGGCCACGGACGATGGAGCCTGGCTGCTCTGCCGGTGGTCGCTGATAACCCACAAGTATAGGGGGTCAATTGTAGCCTCTTTCGATAAGTAAGAGTATCGAACCAAACGAGGAGCTAAAGTTAGAACAAATATTCCCTCAAGTTCTCTCGACCACGGATACAAATCTACGCATGCTTAACGTTCGCTTTACCCAGAACAAGTATGAAACTAGAAGTACTTTGTATGTGTTGTTGCATAGGTTTGCAAGATAATAAAGAGCACATTAAGAAAAAGTAGAGGCTGTTTAGATGAAGACACAACTAAGTTAGTTTCAGTAGAGAGCTTGTTGTCACACAAGAAAGTTATTTGTCCCTAGGCAATCGATAACTTGACCGGTAATCATTATTGCAATTTTATTTGAGGGAGAGCCATAAGCTAACACACTTTCTCTTCTTGGATCATATGCACTTATTATTGGAACTCTAGCAAGCATCCACAACTACTATAGAACATTAAGGTAAAACCCAACCATAGCATTAAAGTATCAAGTCCTCTTTATTCCCATACGCAAACAACCTACTTACTCGGGTTTGTGCTTCTGTCACTCACACCACCCACCATAAGCAAATCATGAATATATCGCAAACACTACAGTGGGGATCCCTCACGCTTGCGCGACACGGAGAGCACCATAGGATGGCACCAATAATAAAACATGCAACTCAAACAAATCATGATCATCAATTAACCCATAGGACAAAACGGATCTAATCAAACATCATAGGATAGCCATACATCATTGGGAAATAATATATAGCGTTGAGCACCATGTTTAAGTAGAGATTATAGCGCGTAAAAGAGGGGTTACACAGCTGCATAGAGGGGGGAAGAGTTGGTGATGACGTCGATGAAGTTGTTGGTGTAGATCGTCGTCGCGATGATGGCCCTGGCGGTGTTCCGGCGCCACTGGGAGAGGGGGGGGAGAGAGCCCCTCCTTCTTCTTCTTCTTCTTCCTTGACCTTCTCCTTAGATGGGAGAAGGGTTTCCCCTCTGGTCCTTGGTCTCCATGGCATGAGAGGTGTGGGAGCCCCTCCAAGATTGGATCTGTCTCTCTGTCTCTCTCTGTTTCTGCGCTCCCAGATCTGGCCTTTCACAGTTTCTTATATTCCCGAAGATCCGTAACTCCGATTGGATTGAAATTTGAACACGGTTTTTGTCCAGATATTAGCTCTCTTGCGGCGAAAGAAGGGCACCAACCGCCTTTCGGGGTGTCCACGTGGGTAAGGGGCGCGCCCCCTGCATCGTGGCCCCCTCGGGCATCGTCTCGCGTTGATTCCACTTCTTAAAATTCACATATATTCCAAAAAAATCTCCGTCAGTTTGTATCCCGTTTGGACTCCGTTTGATATGGATTTTCTGCGAAACAAAAAACATGCAACAAACAGGAATTGGCACTGGGCACTGGATCAATATGTTAGTCCCAAAAATAGTATAAAAAGTTGCCAGAAGTATATGAAAGTTGTATAATATTGGCATGGAACAATCAAAAATTATAGATACGACGGAGATGTATCAGCATCCCAAGCTTAATTGCTGCTCGTCCTCGAGTAGGTAAATGATAAAAAAGATAATTTTTTTATGTGGAATGCTACCTAGCATAATCTTGATCATGTAATCTAATCATGGCATGAATATTAAGACACGAGTGATTCAAACCAATAGTCTATGATTTGACAATAAGACAATAATACTTCAAGCATACTAATAAAGCATCCACGTCTTTTCAAAATAACATGGCCAAAGAAAGTTATCCCTACAAAATCATATGGTCTGGCTATGCTCCATCTTCACCATTCAAAGTATTCAAATCATGCACAACACCGATGAAAAGCCAAGCAATTGTTTCATACTTTTGATGTTCTCAAACTTTTTCAACTTTCACGCAATACATGAGCGTGAGTCATGGATATAGCACTATAGATGTAATAGAATACGATGGTGGAGGTTATGTGGAGAAGATAAAAAGGAGAAAGTCTCACATCGACGCGGCTAATCAACAGGCTATGGAGATGCCCATCAATTGATGTCAATGCGAGGAGTAGGGATTGCCATGCAACGGATGCACTAAGAACTATAAGTGTATGAAATCTCAAATTGGAAACTAAGTGGGTGTGCATCCAACTTGTTTGCTCATGAAGACCTCGAGCATTTGAGGAAGCCCATCATTGGAATATACAAGCCAAGTTCTATAATGAAAATTCCCACTAGTGTATGAAAGTGATAACTCAAGAGACTCTCTATATGAAGAACATGGTGCTAATATAAAGAACAAGTGTGGTAAAAGGATAGTAACATTGCCCCTTCTCTCTTTTTCTCTCATTTTTTATTTTTTTTCTTGGTGGGCTTCTTTGGCCTCTTTTATTTTTTTGTGGGCTTCTTTGGCCTCTTTTATTTTTTTTTTGTAAAGTCCGAAGACTCATCCCAACTTGTGAGGGAATCATAGCTTCCATCATCTTTTCCTCACATGGGACAATGCTCTAATAATGATGATCATCACACTTTTGTTTACTTACAACTCAATATTATAACTCGATACTAGGATAAAAATATGACTCTATATGAATGCCTTCGGCGGTGTATCGGGATGTGCAATGATCTATCGTAGCAATGACATCAAAAAATGGACAAGCCATGAAAACATCATGCTAGCTATCTTACGATCATGGAAAGCAATATGACAATAAATGCTCAAGTCATGTATATGATTATGATGGAAGTTGCATGGCAATATATCTCGGAATGGCTATGGAAATGCCATAATAGGTAGGTATGGTGGATGTTTTGAGGAAGATATAAGGAGGCTTATGTGTGATAGAGTGTATCGTATCATGGGGTTTGGATGCACCGGCGAAGTTTGCACCAACTCTCGAGGTTAGAAAGGGCAATACACGGTACCGAAGAGGCTAGCAATGATGGAAGGGTGAGTGTGCGTATAATCCATGGACTCAGCATTAGTCATAAATAACTCACATACTTATTGCAAAAATCTATTAGTAATTCAAACAAAGTACTGTGTGCATGCTCCTAAGGGGATAGATTGGTAGGAAAAGACCATCGCTCATCCCCGACCGCCACTCATAAGGAAGACAATCAATAAATAAATCATGCTCCAACTTCATCGCATAACGGTTCACCATACGTGCATGCTACGAGAATCACAAACTTCAACACAAGTATTTATACAATCCACAACTACCCACTAGCATGACTCTAATATCACATTCTTTATATCACAAAACTATTTCAAGGAATCAAACATATCATATTCAGTGATCTACAAGTTTTATGTAGGATTTTATGACTAACCATGTGAATGACCAGTTCCTGTCATCTCTCTAAATAGATATAAGTGAAGCAAGAGAGTTTAATTCTTCCTACAAAATATATGCTCACACTCTAACAAATATAAGTGAAGCAAAAGAGCATTCTACAAATGGCGGTTTTCTATGTGTAGGGAAACAGGCAATCCAAACTTCAAATGATATAAGTGAAGCACATGAAGCATTCTATAAAGCCATACTCAAAATATATAAGTCAAGTGCAATGATCATTCTATAAATCAACCAAGGACTATCTCATACCAGCATGGTGCATAAAATAAAAGTGAAAACTAAATGCAAAAGATGCTCCAATATTTGCACATATCGCATGAACTAAACGAATCCGAAAACATATCGATATTTGTTGAAGAAAGATGGCATGCCTTGGGGCATCCACAAGCTTAGACACTTGAGTCTACTTGAATATTTACTTGGGGTGTCTTGGGCATCCCCAAGATTGAGCTCTTGCCTCTCCTCCTTCTCCTCACATCGAGACCTCCTTGATCTTCGAACACTTCATCCACACAAAACTCAATAGAAAAGTCAGTAAGATCCGTTAGTATAATAAAGCAAATCACTACTGTAAGTACTATTGCAAACCAATTCATATTTTGTTTTTGCATTGTATCTACAGTAATATAACTTTTCCATGGCTTAATCAATTGATAAAAATCAATAGTTTCATCAAAACAAGCAAACAATGCATCAAAAACAGAATTTGTCTTAAACAGGATAGTCTGTAGTAATCTGAACATTAACCATAACTCTGGTACTCCACAAATTCTGAAAAAATTAGGAAAAATAAACAATTTTCATAGAAATATAGTGCAAAAAGTTTAAGAACCGTTTGACGTTCCAGTAAAAAAAAGTAAAATCGTGCACTGTAGCAAAAGTTTCTGTCTTGCACCGCACAAACCAACAAGCAATGTAAACATCCTAAAGGCAAATCTTGGCACATTATTTTATGTTACAATGGATTTTTACAAGGGGATAATTTTTTTAAGTTTCTGTAATCAAGGGTCACAAAGTTTCCATGGGAATGAACAAAGTTCAAGGCTAGCTCCTACGTTAACAATGCTCGTCTTTCTCACTTTCGCTTTTCTTTTTGAAAAAGTTTTAGGTTCCCCTCTTTATTTTTTTGTATTTAAACTTTATAAAAGCACACAAACGAAATAAATGACTCTATAAAACTTCCGGGTTGCCTCACTGGCGGCACTTTCTTTAAAGCCATTAAGCTAGTCATAAGGTGCTCAAGTAATGGATCCACCCAGATCCCAAGGTATATCAAAGCCAATTTGAATTAGCAATGATTTGTCATTTAGTAGTGAGCACAAAGTAACATATATCATGTAATGACGAAGTCTAACTCTCTTCCTATGCATCGGCATGTCATAAAAGAACAATTCATGCACACAAAGTAAAAGGCCAATGCATAGCATAAGAAGTTTCTTGCAATTTTATCATATTGGAAACATAGAGAGGCGGAGATGTAGTTCCTCTCTCATAATAATTGCAAGTAGGAGAAGCAAGCACATGCATATTATATCTATGAAAGTCATCATGTGTAGTAGTAAAACACAACCCATCAATATAATCATTAATAAGGGCAAACTTCTCCGATATAGTGTAGTCAGGAGAATTCAAAAAGATAATAGGACTATCATGTGTGGGTGCAATAGCAACAATTTCATGTTTAACATAAGGAACTATAGCAAGTTCATCTCCATAAGCATCATTCATATTGGCATCTTGCCCACAAGCATATTAAGCATCAAGTTCATCAGAAGGGGATATTTCAAAGGAATCAACGGGATCATAGCAATTATCATGGCATTCATCCTTCGGTAAGAACGAAGGGAAATTAAACAATGTATGAGTTGAAGAGTTACTCTCATTAGAAGATGGGCACGGGTAGCTAATTCACTCTTCCTCCTTTTGTTCTTCTCTCTCCTCATCATCTTTTTCATCCAATAAGCCCATAGTTTCATCAATTCCTTCTTCCATGGACTCTGAAAAATATTAGTCTCTTCTTGGACAGGGGAGGAGTCCTCAATATATGGTTTAACATAGGCATTAGAAGCATAATTATCATAACAATATTTAAGTATGGCAAAATTTTCAGATTTGTAAAGAGTAGCATCATACTTTCCAATCAAAGAAGCAATTTCATAAGCACCCTTAAAAGCAACATATTCTTAAATTTGCACCCTTAGCATACGAATATACGATTCCATTATTACTAAACTCACATTGGTAGGGAAGGTGTTTCTTAGGGTCCTGAGAACAACAAATAAAATCATATATTTCACATAAATTCCAAGCATAGCATTGCAAACGAAGAATTTGATGCAATAAAAGTTTCCTTTTTCAAATATGCGGTGTCCCACATAACAAGCATGCTCATATAAAGATTTGCCCACAACTAAGCTAGTTGGGGTTTCAGCACGAGCACATAGGGATCGAATATGATCCAAGTAAAAAGATTCAGGAGTGTGATATATTTTGAGTGGTTCTTCAACCATTGGTGTAGTAGGTACAACTATTTTTTTTGGTATTTTTCATTTCCTACCCATAACTAAAGATAGAAAACAAGAGCACAACATAAAACCTACTTAGTGATAAAGCAAACAAGCACACACGAGAATATTCACCCGACGCTATAACTCCCCGGCAACAGCGCCAGAAAAAGGTCTTGATAACCCACAAGTATAGGGGATAAATTGTAGCCTCTTTCGATAAGTAGGAGTGTCAAACCCAATGAGGAGCTAAAGGTAGAACAAATATTCCCTCAAGTTCTATCGACCACCGATACAACTCTATGCACGCTTAACGTTCGCTTTACCTAGAACAAGTATGAAACTTGAATTACTTTGTAGGTGTTGTTGGATAGGTTTGCAAGATAATGAAAAGCACGTAAATAAAAAGTAGAGGCTGTTTAGATGAATACATAATTAAGTTAGTTTTAGTAGAGAGCTTTTTGTCACACAAGAAAGTTACTTGTCCCTAGGCAATCGATAACTTGACCGGTAATCATTATTGCAATTTTATTTAAGGGAGAGGCATAAGCTAACACACTTTCTCTTCTTGGATCATATGCACTTATGATTGGAACTCTAGCAAGCATCTGCAACTACTAAAGATCATTAAGGTAAAACCCAACCATAGCATTAAAGTATCAAGTCCTCTTTATTCCCATACGCAAACAACCTACTTACTCAAGTCTGTGCTTTTGTTAGTCACGCCACCCACCATAAGCAAATCATGAACATATTGAAAACCCTACAACGGGGATCCCTCATGCTTGCGCGACACCGAGAGCGCCATAGGACATCACCAATAATAAAACATGCAACTCAAACCAATCACGATCATCAATTAACTCATAGGACAAAATGGATCTACTCAAACATCATAAGGATAGCCATATATCATTGGGAAATAATGTACAGCGTTGAGCACCATGTGTAGGTAGATATTACAGCAGGTAAAAGAGGGGTTACACCGCTGCATAGAGGGGCGGAGAGTTGGTGATGAAGGCAGTGAAGTTGTTGGTGTAGATCGTTGTCGCGATGACGGCCCCGGCGGCATTCCTGCGCAACCGTGAGAGAGGGGGAGAGAGCCCCCGTTCTTCTACTTATTACTTGACCTTCTCCCTAGATGGGAGAAGGGTTTCTCCTCTGGTCCTTGGTCTCCATGGCATGGGAGGGACGAGAGCCGCTCTGGGATTCGATATGTCTCTTTGTCTTTCTCTGTTTCTGCGCTCCCAAATCAGGCCTTTCACCGTTTCTTATATTCCCAGAGATCCATAACTCTGATTGGATTGAAATTTCAACACAATTTTTATCCGGATATTAGCTTTCTTGCGGCGAAAGAAGGGCACCAACCGCCTTACGGGGTGTCCATGAGGGTCAGGGGCACGCCTGCCCCCTGGGGCGCGCCCCCTGTCTCGTGGCCCCCTCGGGCATTGTGTCGTGTTGATTCCACTTCCTAGAATTCACGTACATTCCAAAAAAAATCTCCGTTAGTTTTTATCCCGTTTTGACTGTGTTTGATATAGATTTTCTGCAAAACAAAAAACATGCAACAAACAAGAACTGGCACTGGGCACTGGATCAATATGTTACTCCCAGAAATAGTATAAAAGTTGCCAAAAGTATATGACAGTTGTGTAATATTGGCATGGAATAATCAAAAATTATAGATACAACGGAGACGTATCAGTCGCTGGCTCTCCGGGGAAGATTACGAACAGTGTCACACGGGAGGCACAAGACAGCCATCAAGCCATCCAGCGTAGATCGGACAGTACCAAAATAAAATAAAATCGTGTGACCCCAGTTTAGTCTTCAGTCATGAAACGTGTGACCACTCTCGTACCATGCTGTTGATCTCTTAGGGTATTTCTTCAGATCGGAGAGATGTGACGTTCTTAAATTATGAGTTTTCTACATCTTCGTCCACACCGTCTTCTGACTCACTGCAGCTGCTCCAACAAGGGAAGCATACACCAGAAGGGAGCTATAGTCCCCACCTAGCAGTTCCCTGCATGGAATGCGCATGCCCGACATGGACAACCACAACAATTGCAGGGCCATCGACAAGTCAGCACATGATGCTCACTCCTATGGATGGAGGCCAGATAGGTTGTACCATCATCTTACTTGCTTGCAACATTTATGGCTTTGTTATTCATCTAAGCATGGAAAATAGATTATCACATTTCACTATATATTCATGCTGATCTCTTACGAGTCTTGTTCAGGAGTTAACGCTATTCCATAGTTCAGCTAAGAGACTTGTTCTTTAGGTAATGTTGTTCCATTGTTATCATCCATCAGCCAAGGCTATCCCACAGGTTGGTGATTATAGTTTTATACCACTTCTAGTATAACCTATGTTGTTCCTTAATACTTTTGTGTGCCATCTAGTTAATCTCGAGTACAAATGATACATATTCTGTATCTTTCATCTATGTTCTCCCTTTAGTTTTTGCTGCTAGTTAACCCTAGTCCTACTATTTATGTCGTCTCCTACAGGCACTCATTACATAAATCTAAATACTAGTTGTCTCCCATGCATGTCAGATATAATTGCACACACTGATTTATCCACAAGAACCTCACGGAGCAATGTAACTGTCAACAAACTTGACGTCAATGATACCCAATATGATGGAACATGTAAAGGCAGTTCTTCACAAGACTTGCAGAAAGAGATGAATCCTATTCACCCCATAAGGTCTTTTCTCTAACTTAGCCCTTGATATGGGTAGAGCATGCATATAATGTCCTAGAGTGCATCTACTCTGTTGCAATGCCTTGTGCTTAGCCTGCTGATCATGCATGTAAATATGGCATGCCTTCCTGTTTTTCAGTACCTATTCCATTCATGATAACATGTTTTCAAATTCAAATACTGTCATTATACTCTATTGCAATGCCATCTGCTTAGTTTGGACATCATGCTTCTTAATATCTTATGCATTGTTATTCATCAGTATGTACTTCATCTGTCTACCATACCATGTTTTTTACATTGAAGTGTTGTTCTAGTGGTCTCTTGCAATGCCATCTAAGTTTCCCAATCATACACGCATATGTTGCCTTAGTGTTTTTCTGTATGTATTCCGCTAGCATACAGTTTTACATTCAAGTAGTGTTTTTTACACTATTGTCCTGTTGTATCCCTAGCTCTTACATCATACTCCCTCCGTCCGAATTACATGTCATAGAAAAGGATAAAATTGGATGTATCTAGAACTGAAATATGCCTAGACCCATCCATTTATTTCTAGATGGAGGGAATACATGTCAATATGTCATGCCTTTCTATTCTTCAGTACCCATTCCATCTCTATTGTAGCATGTTTTATAATTGAAGCACCAGTCTTCTATATAAGGCATGCAAGGGGAAGACGTCTATGTTCGAATCTGAAGGGTTACAAACCAGGTCTTTCCAAAAGATCCAATCGCCAGGAGATAATAAGCCAACTCCAGTTTTCATAGATACTGCTCCAGCACAGAGGAACCCAACTCCCACTGATAATAAGCAGATTCAAGTGGCCAAAGAACTAGTCCGCTCCAGTCCAGCAAAAATATGTCAACTCCATTCTAAGAAGCATGTGCGTATCCTCGCATCATGAAATTTTATAGCATTCTGATCATATTTTCTACATGTTTCTCACCCATCTCTCTTTTAGAAAATAAGCTTACAGGATAGAAGACTTTCTGTAGTGGGATCGTGTTCGAGGAAAGTATCTTGCGGCAATTCTCTGTGCTCCAATGCTAATGTAAGTACCTACTTTATATCACTATATTTTTACATCAGCATGTATTTTGTTAATTGGTGTGAATCCAACCTTTATCTGATCTAAATTCAGTTGTAGCAAAATGTTAAAGGAAAACTACCTGGTAGTTTTCCATATTGAGCTGCATGAGTATACTATCTCATATCATGCACATTACTGAATTGTAATGCTGCACTGGTTGCCCATTAATTCATTTTGTCAATGTTTCTTTCGTATTACCTTACCTGGCTGATGATAGTTGTTCCATATTGTGTTAATTTGCTGTAGGCTAGTTGCCCAAACGTTTGTTGTGTCAATGTTGCTTTCCTATTATCTGACCCGGCCAATGATAGCAATGCTAGTGTGTTAATTTGGTGCAGGCTACTGAAGATAAGAAGACAAACTCTAAAAACAGCAAGGCAACCCCATTGTTTCCTTCCAATAAATCTAGGCCAGGTAATATGGCAATAACTCATGATTAATCTGGTCGGTTCCGCTCCTAATTTATGTTATGATGCAGTGGTCGAGACACTCTCCACTATCAATAATACAAGCCTGCCAAAATCGCCATCTGAATCTGTTTAGTTTACTCTGTCTCAAAAGCAACGGAAAAATGTATGTTTGTGAACCAATTAATGGCTGAAGCAATTGTGGAAATGGTGGAGGAATCAGAGGTGCACATTCATGCGCAACAACAACTGATCAATGTTTTCAGAGACAGTGTAGCAAAGCAGCGAGAACTTGCCCGCATGCTTATGGGCGTCATCCGCACTGAGTTGCAGATTGTGATGTTGTAGATTGTTAGGTTCTGTTCATTTATTTGCATTGGCATCAATCTTTGATTTGACCAGTGGATGTAATTTCCTGTAATATATGCTGGATGTGCAACATTTTTCCCTCTATGTCATACCTTTGCTTGATCGGTTCTGGTCCTGTGCATAATTGCTCGTCCTAATGGGCTCAAATTATCTAATTGGGCCTAAAGAGATGTACAAACTTTAGTGGGACCATTAAGTTAATGGGACGTTACCAGGCCGAAAGTTAATGGTTGGCCCTCTTACCTCCCGGGTCGTTAATAGGCCGACATCGAAGCGGGCGGCAGGTGGGCCCATTTGATTTCACTGGCCATTAACAGGCCGTTACTAAGGTTGGTCTATATTTGCCCCAACTATATTGTGGGCCTTTAGCATGCCGAAAGAGACAGCGGGCTCGTACTGGACCATGAAGAGACTGGGCCGCTAAGAGGCCGAAAGTCAGGTCGTACAGTAAATGGCCCAACTGTGTTGTGGGCCTTCAGCAGGACAAATGAGAAACAGGGCTGGTATTGGACCATGAAGAGCATGAGCTGTTAAAAGGAAAAAACTCAGGTCCGACTACAAATGGCCCAACTCATTTATGGGCCGTCAATAGGCTGGAAAACACACCGGGCAGGAATTGTCCCAACACTTAAATGGGTCGCTAAAAGGCCAAAACAAAGGTCTGACTACAAATGGCCCAACTCATTTATGGGCCGTCAATAGGCTGAAAGACACGCCGTGCCGGAAATTGGCCCAACACTTAGATGGGTCGCTAAAAGGCCGAAAGATGTACATCCTAAAAATTGGCCCATCCCTTGAATGGGCCGTTAATAGGCCGAAATCAAATCAGGCCGATATTTACCCCAAATATATAGCGGGTTGTTAACGGGCTCGAACTGACGATGGACTGCAATGGTGTCAAATCATTAACGGGCCATTTATGGGCCGAAGTGGCACATCTCGTATGGGCTGTGGGCTTAAATGGATCTGACACAAGTAGGCCTTATATGGGCCGGCCTGCTAATTTTTACTAGGGCGGCCTTTTTCACCGGAATGGGCCACTATTGGGCCGTGCCACGTGTCGACCTATCATAGGCTCCTCCTATCCAATGAGTGGATGACATATGTCCCAATGGTGAGCCAACACGTGTTTCCTCCGGCCAATGAGCATTTTACACGTGGAAAATCCCCATTGGTCTGGGCTGTTAACGGGATATCAGATTCGAAACCGGACCCAATAGCTTAATGGCGACCCGTTACGGTGGATGCCACATGTCGGTCACCCTTGACGAAAGTACTTTCATGACGTGCTATTTATCATCATGGAAGTGGACATTTCTGTGATGATAATTTTGGTAATGTCATCGAACACTTCTACGATAGCACAGGTATGACTATCTTGATTCTTTCATAAAATCATCATGGATGTACATGCATGACAGAAAACATGACCTACTGTGACAAACATGTATCATCACGAAAGTGTCTTTTTTGTAGTGAATGATGATTTTCTCCTACATGCAGTGGCGTCTTGTCAAATCAGACGGTTGCCGAGCCAACATGGGGAAGCAGAGGCACCCACATCCCATCGATCGCCATGCGTCGACCAAGGCCGCGGGCGGTTGGGGCCTGCGGCACTTTACACTTGCCCTTTGGCTTCGCCTCGAAGCCAAGTTCGAGCGCGCCTTGGGCCCGAGGGCTACTATCGGCGTCCTGGGAACGGGGGTACGCAGACTTGCCTGCCTGCGGGGCGCGAGCGTGGCTCCACGAACGGCCTGGTATGGCCCAGCTTCAGTAGCGACCACCCAAGACCCTCACGAGGGTCCAAGCCTCACGAGGCGGATGACACCAAGACCTCCCGGGGGGTGGCCTCACTAGGCCGGCTCCCGAGGAGCAGAGATATCTATGCAAGGGGTTTCACATGACGTGAGACATGACGACCAAGGCCAGGCGGGCGCCAGCGGGCGTAGTGTACCAGTTTCCTCTTTGGTGCTAAGCAGGCAAGCGCAGGCATGGGGTCCCGAGGCATCAGGAAAAGGTTTCCATATCGGTGCAACAAGACCAAGACCGCCAGGACGGCAAGACGAATGTCATCGCCGAGCCCACAGCAGAATCACCACCAGAGCCTTTGGCAGGCGAAGACCACCTTTTGTCAGGATAGCTTGTACTAGTTGTCCCCCTCCAACTTGGCTATTGTGGGATCCCTACCCGCCTAACATTTGGGAAGAGGACCAAGGCTGCTATAAATAGGACTTAGCCACCACCATAGAGGGGGGTCGGATTCATTCCACCCTGACGAGCTCACCAGCTCACCTAGCTCAAGAACACCTCACCTCCCGAGGCTGTTCATCCTCAGCCCCTCGAGGCAATCCACCCACAAACTGGAGTAGGGTATTACACCGCAAGGTGGCCCAAACCAGTATAAACCTCCATGTCTCTTGTTCTTTGGGTCCATCGAGCTCCGTCGTGGAATCGTTGAGCATGCGAGTCGGGGAGAGAGTGTTCTTCGCACACACCACAGACTTCGAACCTCACAAGGGTTTGTCGGAACCCGTAATCTGACAGCGACCTTATCTATATGCATATGCAAATGCTCATGAAATTCTTATACAATGCTCTTGAAATGCTCATGCATGCATGCAACTTGTCGGAGGCCCCCAGCACTTCGTTCATTTCTCTGTTGCTCAGGGTCTGCCCATGGCTTTGTACAAGGGGTTACATGCAACTGATTCAAGGCCTGTACAAAAGGGTGGCTGCCAGGGAAAACCCGACAGTCGCACCTTACGGGTAGACCTTGCGGAGATGCTCAATATTCCATGAGTTTTGCAATTGAATACCATCTTCGGTCTCCAGACAAACTACGCCAGGTCTGGTGACTCGAACTACCTGGTAAGGGCCTTCCCACTTTGGTGTCAACTTGTTTGTACCCTTGGCGAACTGAACACGCCTAAGGACAAGGTCACCTTCCTCAAAACATCAGGCATGAACCATGCGGCTGTGATAGCGACGCATGGCTTGCTGATAGCGTGCAGCACGTGTAACAGCCCGGAGACGGTTTTCCTTGAGTAGCATAGTGTCGTCACTTCTGTGATGATCTTGTGCTACTTCATTGTAGGCAAGCACTCGAGGGGACCCGTAAATGAGTTTTGTGGGGATAACTGCTTCTGCCCCATAGACTAGGGAGAAGGGAGTCTTCCCGGTAGCTCGGTTTGGTGTCGTTCTCAGGGACCAAAGAACTACCAGCAGCTCGTTGGTCCACCGTCTGTCGTGCTTCTGCAGTGTATCAATGGTTCTTGTTTTGAGTCCTCATAGCACTTCAGTGTTCGCCCTCTCAGCTTGTACATTGCTTCTGGGATGTGCGACAGAAGCAAATGAGATCTTGCTTCCGAGGGCATGAACATATTGCATGAAGGCGCGGCTTGTGAACTGGGTGCTGTTGTCGGTAATGATCCTTGCCGGTACTCCAAAATGGCACACCAATTCCTTTAAGAACTTGATAGCTGACTGATGTAACACCCTGGTTTTTGGCCCTTTTCTATTTCTTTTTGATTTACTAGCACAAATGCTCGTGCGTTACAACGGGACATCACCGGTTCCTATGAAGCATGTTTGGCCAAGTCTGAGAAACTATGAGAGTCACTCATGAGAAAAGAAAAGATTACTCGAGGGTCGCGACTTGACCTCGCGACAATGGGGTATGATTCCAAGTAAATTTATCTACGTGAAGAAGAAAAATAGCAATATCAATAAATTTGAAATAATAGCTATAACAATCAAACCAACCTAGAATAACAAGTGCAGTAGTAGCAAGCAAACCAACTATATATTACCTTAAAAATTCCGTATAATTAAACATATATTTTTTGCTAAATTCAACTCAAGGAAGAAAACCCGAAGAATTTCATAGATAATCAGTCATAGACTTCACATGGAATCAAACTGCATATGTACGTGAATTATAATTGCGGTGAATATAATTGCAATGCTACTTAAATAGAAGGAGTGGCCATTAAGTGAAGCATGTACTCCCTCCTTCCCATAATGTAAGAAGTTTTTTGACTCTAGTGTAGTGTCAAAAAACATCTTACATTATGGGACGGAGGGAGTATATATTTTTCTCATTTGAAGAGAACTGCTTACAGACTTGCAATTGAATTACTCAATGTATTGGCAATGCAAGACAACATTCCATGAATGCTTAGATCATCAAAGCTAGTGCAACTTCCTAACATAACTATTCTTCATTTTTTGCAAGCAAATGCATCCAAATAAACTATACTTCCACTACACAATGATAAAAGCAAATAACTTTCTGCACAAATTACTCAAGGAAGTCAATTAGGAACTTCTTCCTATTAACCAACTCTTCACATGCAGCAACAGCTATCATGTCAAATATGCTCAGGCTTGTGCATGTGGCAAGCATAGAATACTCAGTATCATTCTTGTATGGAACAATTAAATGCTACAATATGACCAACTTCTGTTATCGAAAAATGCTTTTGCCCCATTATATGTATAAAGCAACAGTCGCTGGCGTGCAGTGAGATCGCCATGCTCTCCACTCCCTCTATTCTCCAGCGAGCGAGCGGCAGCGGTCCGGCTGGCGTGGGCTTTGCTCGCTCCCTGTCCCTGTGCCGCCTCCGTGCAATGCCAGCCGCTTTTAGTGCAGATCGGGCCGACTCCTCACCCTCCTCTCGGCCACAGCTCTCAATCGGCGTGTGACTCTAGGCGGAGGACAGATGGATCTTGCGGCGGATGGCACGAGGGAGGGAGGCACTAGGACAGTCTCTCGATTTCTGCCTGGCAAGATAAGAGTGAAGAGCTTATGAGAAAGCATCGACTACAAAGTTTAAATCTATTGGCTTTCAGCAAGTGCGAACAATTAATGCAGCATCTCTGTCCGCTGCTATTCTCTTTGCATGCATCTTGTATGCTGAAAGTGCCGATTTGAACTACGACAAACAAGCTCTTCTTGCATTTGCTGCATCCCTGCCCCATGGAAGGAAGCTCAAATGGAGCTCCACGACACCTGTCTGCACTTCTTGGCTGGGAGTGACATGCACACCGGACAACAGCCGTGTACACACACTACACCTACCTGTTGCCTGACTCTTTGGCCCAATACCCTCTGATATGCCTGGCAAGCTTGATTCCCTAGAGGTGTTGAGCCTCCGGTCTAATCGCCTGACTATTGGCCTCACTCCTGATGTAGGATCTATTCCTTCTCTTCATTCCCTCTATCTGCAGCATAATAATCTGTGTGGAATCATACCAACTACACTTTCATCCAGCTTGACATTCCAAGACCTCTGCTACAACACTTTCAATGGGGAAATCCCATTGAGCGTGCAAAATCTCAATGGACTTATTGCAATCCTTCTCCAGAACAACTCTCTTTCTAGACCCATCCCTAGCCTACGTCTCGCCAAATTGAGGCATTTGAATGTGAGGAATAACAACCTAAGTGGTCCAATACCACCTTCCTTTGCAGAAATTCCCGGCTAGTTCCTTCTTAGGGAACGCTTTCCTGTGTGGGTCACAATTGGAACCCTGTCCAGGAACTGTGCCTTCTCCTTCACCGACACAACCGCCATCAGTGCCCAGCAAATGCAAGAAGAGCTTCTGGAAAAGGATCAGGACATGTGTTCTAATTGCAAGGGTGTTGTTGCTTTTCTGGAATCTTGTACTCTTGATATGTATTTTCAAGGGAAAGAAGCACACAGGATGTAATGCCCCATATGTAACTTGCCATATTTGTATTCCAGCTCTTGCCATTTCCGGCACTAAGTTATGATATTCCCTCGTGGTTGGGTTTTGTCTTCGTGTTGCTTTTGTCCATGTCATGCATCTCATATCATGTCATCATGTGCATCGCATTTGCATACGTGTCCGTTTTGCATTTCGGCACTCCCATGTCCTCCGGCGACTCCTTTTACCTCTTTTCGTGTGGGGGTGTTAAACATTCTCGGATTGAACCGAGACTTGCCAAGCGGCCTTGGTATACTACCGGTAGACCGCCTGTCAAGTTTCGTGCCATTTGGACTTCGTTTGATACTCCAACGGTTAACTGAGGATCCGTAAAGGCCTCGTGTGTGTTGCAGCCCAACACCTTTCCAAAGTGTCCCAAAACCCAGGTAAACCCCCTCCATCATCTCGTTCATTTGATCATGATCGCATGGCCGAAAACCGCACTCCATTTGGAGCCTCCTAGCTCCTTCTATGTATAAATAGGACTCCCCCTCCGAAATTTCGGGCAAAATCCACCCTAACCCTAACCTCTTCCTCCTCCCGCCGCCGGACGCGTCCGGATCGGACCGGACACGTACGTCCGCTTCGCCCGGACCAACCGTGAGCCGCCACATGGGCAGCTGCGCCCACATCGCCGCCGGCCCGCCCGAGCCCGCGGGAGGCCCTCCCGGCCCGATTCGACCCCGCCGCTCGGCTCGTCTCCTCCATCGCCCGAGTCTTCGCCCCGTCGTCCCCGCCGCCAAGTCCGGGTGCCGCACCGCTGCAAGTTCCTCGCCGGTCGCCGCACGCGCCCAACGCCGTCCTCCTTTGTCCGCGCCGCCCGCTGCCGTCGTCTCCAGCGACCTCGCCGGCCCCCCCTCACCAGCGCCGGCGACTCCAACTCCAGCGGTCACCTTCTACTCCAACGAGAGAATTTGTCCACCTCGGGAAGAGTGCCCTGATCTAGATCCAGCGCTACAGTAACCCTAGGTTGACTTCGGATTTTCCCTAAGTCCCTAGTTTGCATTATTTTTTAGGCAACTTCATCATGGCATATCTTTCCATATGTAGCTTCGTTTTGGGCGTGTAGCGTATCAAATTGTTCTTCTAGATGTGCACTTCATTTCATTCCATTGCACCATGTTAATTTGAGTTCATCTTGATGCCCTAAATGCTATTGCAAGAGTGCTATGTGATGTTAGTTTCTGATTCTTAACAGATTATGGACATTTGTCATTTTTGCCATGATTAATGTGTGCCTCCTATGAACTTGAGCCCTACATGTGTTTTGGGCTATGCCATGCCATCTTTACATGGGTGTAGGCCATGTATTTTTGTGATCAATGTGGTGACTAGCACAAGCATGCAAAGTAGCTCTCGTGATGTTGCTGATTTCAGGGACTTAGAATTCTTCCAAGTCATTTCCCTGATGATATTTTTATGCCATGTATTCATGTTGCTACAGAATGATCCATGCCTCCTTTGAGCATGTTCAGTAAGTATGATTTTGAGATATTGTTATGCTCTATCCATCCATGTATTCGTTTGCAATTATGGAGTACCCTAGCATGACTCAATATTACTCTACTTTTGCTATAAAATGTTCCTCGCAGATTGTTTACGTGTTAAGCAGTTTTGCCGAGGTTGTTGTATTTGATCCTTGCATGCTATGAGGTTGTTCTTGCCATGGTTAGCTTATTGATCATGTCTTCTTGCTGGGTGTATGCTTAGCTTGTCATGCAATGTCTTGTGGTGAGTGCATCAAGCTCGCAAACATGCCTACATAACTCTGTTTCTGCCATGTCCAGTTTTCTGCTAAGTCTGAATCTATTAACGAAACTTGCTATGTTTACATGGTTGCCATTGTATTTTCTGATCACTTTTGGCTTATGGTCAGTAAGGGACTTTTGTTACATGCTTTGAGTAGATTCATTACATGCCTTGCTTTGCCATGATATGTTCCTGTAGCATGGTGTTATCTTGCTCTAAACATTGCTTCCTGATGTTAATTCCTGACATGTTATTTTCACTAAGTCTGTGAACCTGATATCTTTTGCACTTTTGCCATGCTCGTTTGAACCTGCTATTGTGTGATTTAGTCGTAGCTCAATGTTCATCTTTTTTCAAGCATCTTGAGTGGATCACTGCGATGTGCTTTGTTTCTATGTTAGAGTGCAGTAGCTTATTTTTCTTGATGCATTCAGATGGCATCGTGCTGTTAATCGCAGCTTTGTGCCATTATTGTTTTGCTTGCCATTTGCAAACCATGCATACGATTCTGGTGATCTTTATACGATTTTGACCCAAATCAACCCATCTTTCCAGCGGCACTCTTGGTTTTCCAAGTTGAGGCCTGGTTCAATCTTTTCCTTCTGGAGCACGCATATGCATTGCATATCACATCCCGCATATGATTCCATGTTTTGCATCATGTTGCCTGCGCATTGCACCGTGGTTCCCTTTGCTTGTGTTCTTGCTTTGGGTAGAGCCGGGAGACGAGTGCGTGATCGAGGAACCCGTTCAGTACGCTTACGAGGATCAAGCTTACGTCAACTCGGAGAACTTTGCCGGCAAGATGACCATACCCTCGAAATCACTTCTATCTGTGCTTGCTAGTTCCTCGCTCTATTGCTATGCCTATGCCTCGATACCTACCACTTCCTTATCATGCCTCCCATATTGCCATGTCAAACCTCTAATCCACCTTGACCTAGCAAACCGTTGTTTGGCTATGTTACCGCTTTGCTCAGCCCCTCTTATAGCGTTGCTAGTTGCAGGTGAAGATTGGAGTTTGTTCCTTGTTGGATCATGTTTATTGTTGGGATATCACTATTATATCTTGTCTACTTTAATGCATCTATATACTTGGTAAAGGGTGGAAGGCTCGTCCTTATGCCTGGTGTTTTGTTCCACTCTTGCCGCCCTACTTTCCGTCATACCGGTGTTATGTTCCTTGATTTTGCGTTCCTTACGAGGTTGGGTTATAATGGGAACCCCTTGACAGTTCGCCTTGAATAAAACTCCTCCAGCAAGGCCCATCCTTGGTTTTACCATTTTCCACCTAGCCGTTTTCCCTTGGGTTTCGCAGACTCAAGGGTCATCTTTATTTTAAACCTCCGGGCCAGTGCTTCTCTAAGTGTTGGTCCAACCTAGAGCACCGTGCGGGGCCGTCCCTTGGCAACTTGGGTTACGTTGGCTCCCGTACGCTTAGCTTATCCGGTGTGCCCTGACAACGAGACATGTGCAGCTCCTATCGGGATTTGTCGGCACAGCAGGTGGTATTGCTGGACTTCTTTTACCATTGTCGAGATGTCTTGTAACCAGGATTCCGAGTCTGATCGGGTTGTCCTGGGAGAAGGAATATCCTTCGTTGACCATGAGAGCTTGTGATGGGCTAAGTTGGGACACCCCTGCAGGGATTTGAACTTTCGAAAGCCGTGCCCGCGGTTATGGGCAGATGGAAATTTGTTAATGTCCGGTTGTAGAAAACCTGAAACTTAACTTAATTAAATGGATCAACAATGTGTGTAGCCGTGATGGTCTCTTTTCGGCGGAGTCCGGGAAGAGAACACGCTCTCGGGTTATGCTTGAACGTAAGAAGTCTAGGATCACTTCTTGATCATAGATTCTCGAACATGCTTTGGCTTCTCTTCTCGCTCTCATTTGCGTAAGGTAGCCACCATATATGCTAGTGCTTGCTGCAGCTCCACCTCATACCTTTTACCTACCCATAAGCTTAAATAGTCTTGATCGCGAGGGTGTGAGATTGTTGAGTCCCCGTGACTCACAGATTACTTCCAAAAACCAGATGCAGGTGCCGATGATACCATTCTAGGAGATACGACTGAACTCAGGTGGGAGTTCGATGAGGACTCAGGATGATACTACGTTTCCTTCCCAGACAATCAGTAGTGGAGCCTAGTTGGGGCGATCAGGGACATTATGCATTTGGGGTTGTCTTTATTTTGGTTCCATAGTCGGACCTTGATTGTATCTCGATGATTGTAATGCTATATTTATGTATTGTGTGAAGTGGCGATTGTAAGCCAACTATGTACCTCTTTCTTATTCAGTACATGGGGTGTGTAAAGATTACCCCTCTTGCGACATTGCCTACAATGCGGTTATGCCTCTAAGTCGTGCTCCGACATGTGGGAGATATAGCTGCATCGTGGGTGTGACAAGTTGGTAATCAGAGCCATCCTCGACTTAGGAGCCCCCTGCTTGATCGAATCGCTGGGGTTGTTGAGTCTAGAAAAATGTTTTGAGTCTTATAGGATTATATATATCGGAGAGTAGGATTCTTTTTATTGCTCAGTCCCTTCGTCGCTCTGGTGAGGCATCCTGACATAGAGTTTTGACTCTTCTCTTCTCAAATTTCACTAAAAAATTTAGGATCACGCGGGTATCTTGGAATCGTTCTGATGGTTTTGTGACGAGAACATTGTTCTTGGTGCCTCCTGACATTTAGGGGTTGTGGCAGTATCCCGAGGAGTTGAGCTCCAAGGTGTTGTCGTCACAATTTTATTGTTGCAATTCTGGAATACCTGAGTTTCGCCAACATCGAAAATCTCTTTTATGCAGTTGTTGGTGAGATAACCTCGACGCCACCCAGTACTGGGGCGGGAGTTCGGGAGTATTGCCATAACTCGTATAATGGATGCTTTTTAAGGTTGAGGTAAATGATTTCCGAACGTTTCTTGGTTATGTGTTGAAGGATGGATACAGCTGGATGTAGGATTTGCTAGTTTTGGGTGAGATATTATGCTTCCCATGTATCCCCAACACATGCATAACCGGAAAATTTCGGGAGTTTCATAGGTGGGAATTCATGTAGCTCTAGTATTTCTTCCACGGATATTTGGTTTGTGATTGGGTAATCCTTACCAAGTATTTGTTCATGTCTGTACCTTGTTGTTTTATTCATCTACCTCTATCTAAGTGGTTTCTCAATTTATGGAAGTGTGACCATTTAATTTGGAATTCATTCGTTCATTCTTGTTCGAATGTTAAGACTATATGTTGCAATTTCGATCCTTTTGATTCAGCTTGAAATATATGTCTTTCAAGATGCTAACGGATGTCACCCTCTTCAGGATGGCTCCTCCAACGTGTCTGAATCCGGAACCAGGGCCACCACCTCCACCTCCGGAGGCATGGCAAGCTGTGATGGCCGCTACCAACACCAACACGTAGCTGATTATGCAACTCTTGCAAGAGCGCAACCAAGGAAATCAAGGCAATGGCAACAATCAAACTCAGTGCTACACTCAACCAGTTCCTCGCAAACCAGCCAAAGACTTTCAGTAACTGTGTCGAGGCCAGAAACTCTGATGATTGGCTCGTGGATATCTAAAAACATTTCGAGTGCAGCAACGTCAAGCCTGAGGACTTTGTCAAGTTTGCTTCGTTCCAACTCAAAGACCAAGCTCCAGAGTGGTATCAACAATACAAAGATTCCAGAGGAGGTCGTGTGATTACCTGGGATGATTTTCGCCAAGACTTCAGAGCTCACCACATCCCTCAGAGTGTTGTTGAGAGCAAGCATGAGGAGTTCCGCAATTTGAAGCAAGGCAGCTTGTCTGTTTACCAATACAACATCATGTTCCAGAAGCTCGCTCATTTCGCTAAGCAAGACGTCCCTGATGAAAAGAGCATGATTTATCAGTTCAGAGGTGGCCTCAGAGAAGATCTGCAACTAGCTCTTGTGCTTTTTGAACCGAGAAAGTATGATGAGTTCTACAATATGGCATTAAAGCAAGAGGCCGCTCAGCTCAAGTGTGATGCTTCCAAGAAGAGAGTCAGGGATGCAACTCCTTCTTCTTCTTCAACTCAAGTGGCAGCTAAGCAGCAAAAGTATTGGTTGCCTCCTCCTCCTCCGTTCGGTCAGCCTTATCAGAAAAAGAGCAAAGGTGGCAATGGATCTTCCCACCCACCCAACCCAGGCTTTCAGAACAAGGCTTCATCTCATGCTCCAAGATCAAGTGCTCTGTATCACCGTGCGCTTTCAGAGGTCACGTGCAACAAGTGTCAGCAAAAGGGTCACTATGCAAACAAATGCTTCAACCAGAGGCATCTTCCTCCTCCTCCTATGAGATCTACTAGCAATGCAGTGGTCAAGCATAATCCCAAGTTTGCAAAGGTCAACATGGTGAATGCAACTCAGGCAGAGGACTCTTCAGAAGTGATCATGGGTAACATTCCAGTTAACTCTACTCCTGCAAAAGTCCTTTTCGATACTGGTGCATCGCATGTTTCATGTCAAGATCACTTGTTTCAAAGCATGACTTCATTTCAGAAATGTTGGGTAAACCTATGGGAGTGGTTTCTCCGGCCAAGTCTATGAGGGCTACCACGATGGTCCCGGATGTTACTATCATGATGGGCGACTATAAGTTTCCGTCTTCTCCAATGGTCCTTGGTGACTTGGATATTGATCTAATTCTCGAAATGGACTGGCTTTCTAAGCACAAGGCTCAACTTGATTGTGTTGCCAGGCAGATTAAATTGACACACTCGTCTGAGGATGTGATCATCTATGCAGCTTGTGATGATACCATTCGACTGTTTTCTCTCAATGAGAAGGGCGAGTTGGATGCCATCTCTCAGATTCCAGTCGTTTGTGAATATCAAGACGTCTTTCCAGAAGAGCTTCCATGAATGCCTCCTCACTGGCCAGTTGAATTCGTCATCGATCTTGAGCCTGGCACGGAACCTGTTTGCAAACGTCCTTACAAGCTTGGACCTAAAGAATTGAAGGAGCTGAAGAAACAACTCGATATTCAAGAGCGTATGGGTCTCATCCGACCAAGTTCTTCTCCTTGGGGTTGTGGTGTTCTTTTCGTCAAGAAGAAGGATGGAACGGACCGACTTTGTGTCGACTACCGTCCATTGAACAAGAATACCATAAAGAACAAGTACCCACTTCCCAACATCAACGAGCTTTTCGAGCAACTCAAAGGTGCTCAAGTATTCTCCAAGCTTGACCTCCATATGGGCTATCATCAGATTTGCATTCGTGAACAAGATATCCCCAAGACAGCATTCAAAACAAGCTATGGTTCATATGAATACACTATCATGTCTTTGGGCCTTGTCAACACTCCTCCAACTTTCTCTCGCATGATGAACTTCATCTTCAACCCTTACACAAATGACTTCGTCTTGGTCTATCTCAATGACATTTTGGTCTTTTCCAAGAACAAGGAGGATCATGCCAAGCACTTGAGATTGGTGCTGGACAAACTCAGAGAACATCAGTTCTATGTGAAGTTTTCAAAGTGCGAGTTTTGGCTCGATGAGGTTCTCTACCTTGGGCATATCATCTCCGCCAAGGGCATATCTGTTAATCCTGAGAAGGTGTCTGCAATTGTGAATAGGGAACCGCCTCAGAATGTGAAGAAACTCCGCAGCTTCCTTGGGCTCGCAAGCTATTGTCGAAGGTTCATTGAGAATTTCTCAAAGATCGCGAAGCCTCTTTCCAACCTCGTCCAGAAGCATGTGAAGTATGTCTGGTCGCCTGAATGTGACATCGCTTTCAACACCCTCAAAGAGAAGTTAGTCACAACTCTAGTTCTGACTCCTCCTGATGAATCCAAACCATTCGAGGTTTTGTGTGATGCTTCCCTGCAAGGTCTCGGTGATGTGTTAATGCAAGAGAAGAAAGTTGTCGCCTATACCTCTCGCCAGTTGAAGCCCAACGAAAAGAACTACCCCACTCATGACCTTGAGTTGACGGCAGTTTTCCATGCTCTTTTAACATGGAGACATCTCTTGTTGGGAAGAAAAGTGGACATCTTCACTGATCATAAGAGTCTCAAGTATATCTTCACTCAGCCCAACCTCAACCTCAGGCAGACTCGTTGGGTCGAAATAATTCAAGAGTATAATCCGAGTATTGAATATACTCCAGGCAAGGCCAATGTAATTGCTGATGCATTGAGCAGGAAGGCATACTGCAACAGTTTGATTCTCAAGCCCTACCAACCAGAACTTTGTGAAGCTTTCCGCAAACTTAATCTCCAAATTGTTCCTCAAGGATTCCTTGCCAACCTCCAAGTCTCTCCTACTTTGGGAGATCAGATTCGCGAGGCTCAACTTCTTGATGCTATGGTGAAGAAGGTGAATATTGGGATTGCCAAGAGTCAACCCAAGTACAAGTGCTATCGCCTTGATGACAAAGGTACTCTTTTCTTCGAGGATCGAATTGTTGTTCCTAAGGGTGACCTTCGTAAAGTCATTATGAACAAGGCTCACAATTCACTCCTGTCTATTCACCTTGGAAGTACAAAGATGTACCATGACCTCAACCAGTCGTATTGGTGGACTCGAATGAAGCGCGAGATTGCTTAGTTCGTGAATGAATGTGATGTCTGCAGAAGAGTGAAAACAGAACACCAACGGCCAGCTGTTCTCCTCCAACCTCTTGCCATTCCAGAATGGAAGTTTGACCATATTGAGATGGGCTTTGTGACTGGATTTCCCAAGTCCAAGTGTGGCAATGATGTTATCTTCGTCGTCATCGACAAGCTCACTAAAGTGGCTCATATTCTTCCTATCAAAGAATCTATCACAACAGCTCAGTCGGCAGAGCTATATACCTCCAGGATTGTCTCTTTGCACGGCATTCCACAGTTGATATCTTCAGATCATGGAAGAATCTTTACCTCTAAGTTCTGGGATTCCTTTCAGAAGGCCAGGGGCACCAGCATTCGCTTCGGCATAGCTTTTCATCCCCAAACTAGTGGCCAAGTTGAGCGAGTCAATCAAATTCTTGAAGATATGCTCAGGGCATGTGTCATTTATTTCGGCATGAAGTGGGAAGATTGTCTTCCATATGCCGAGTTCTCCTACAACAACAGCTTCCAAGTGAGTTTGGGCAAGGCCTCGTTTGAGATTCTCTATGGCAGAAAGTGTCGTACTCCTCTTAACTGGTCAGAGACTAGTGAACGCCAACTTCTTGGCAATGACTTGATCACAGAGGCTGAAGAAATGTGCAAAGTCATTCGTGAAAATCTCAAAGCCGCGCAATCATGTTAGAAGAGTTACTATGATAGCATGCATCGTGACTTGGCTTTCGAGATCGGAGACCATGTCTACCTCCGCGTCTCTCCAATGAAAGGTACTCGTCGCTTCAGTATCAAAGGGAAGCTTGCCCCTAGATACGTGGGTCCTTTCAAGATCATTGGCAAAAGAGGCGATCTCGCCTATTAACTTGAGCTTCCATCCAAGTTTGCAAACGTGCACGACGTGTTTCACGTGTCTCAGCTCCGCAAGTGTTTGAAGACTCCTGACCGCACCATCAACTACGAAGAGATTGATCTCCAAGAAGACCTATCTTATCATGAGCATCTCGTTGCTATTCTTGAAGAAACAGAGCGCAAGACTCTCAATAAGTCTATCAAATTCCTGATAATGAAGTGGTCACATCATTCCGACTGTGAAGCCACCTGGGAACGCGAGGACCACCTCCGTTCTGAATATCCGGAGTTTTTCCAGTCCTAGATCTCGGGACGAGATCCTTTCGTAGTGGTGGAGTGTTGTAATGCCCCATATGTAACTTGCCATATTTGTATTCCAACTCTTGCCATTTCCGGCACTAAATATTCCCTCATGGTTGGGTTTTGTCTTCGTGTTGCTTTTGTCCATATCATGCATCTCATATCATGTCATCATGTGCATCGCATTTGCATACGTGTTCGTCTCATGCATCCGAGCATTTTCCTCGTTGTCCATTTTGCATTCCGACACTCCTATGTCCTCCGTCATCTCCTTTTACCTCTTTTCGTGTGCGGGTGTTAAACGTTCTCGGATTGGACCGAGACTTGCCAGGTGGCCTTGGTATACTACCGGTAGACCACCTGTCAAGTTTCGTGCCATTTGGACTTCGTTTGATACTCCAACGCTTAACCGAGGAACCATAAAGCCTCATGTGTGTTGCAGGTCAACACCTCTCGAAAGTGGCCCAAAACCCAGCTAAACCCCCTCCATCATCTTGGTCATTCGATCATGATCGCGTGGCCGAAAACCGCACTCCATTTGGAGCCTCCTAGCTCCTTCTATGTATAAGTATGACTCCCCCTCCGAAATTTCGGGCAAAATCCACCCTAACCCTAGCCTCTTCCTCCTCCCGCCGACGGACGCGTCCGGATCGGACCGGACACATCCGCCCGCTTCGCCCGGACCAACCGTGAGACGCCACGTGGGCAGCCGCGCCCACATCCCCGCCGGCCCGCCCGAGCCTGCGGGAGGCCCTCCCGGCCCGATTCGACCCCGCCACCCGGCTCGTCTCCTCCGCCGCCCGAGCCTTTGCCCCGCCGTCCCCGCCGCCAAGTCCGGTCATCACGCCACCGCAAGTTCCTCGCCGGTTGCCGCACTCTCCCAACGCCGGCCTCCTTTCTCCGCGCCGCCCGCTGCCATCGTCTCCGGCGACCTCGCCGACCCCCCCTCACCAGCGCCGGCGACTCCAACTCCGGCGGTCACCTTCTATTCCGGCGAGAGAATCCTGACGCCTTGGGAAGAGTGCCTCGATCTAGATCTAGCGCTACAGTAACCCTAGGTTGACTTCGGATTTTCCCTAAGTCCCTAGTTTGCATTATTTTTTAGGCAACTTCATCATGTCATATCTTTGCATCTGTAGCTCCGTTTTGTCATTTTTGCCATGACTAATGTGTGCCTCCTATGAACTTGAGCCCTACATGTGTTTTGGGCTATGCCATGACATCTTTACAGGGGTTTATGCCATGTATTATTGTGATCAATGTGGTGACTAGTACAAGCATGTAAAGTAGCTCTCGTGATGTTGCTGATTTCACGGACTTAGACTTCTTCTAAGTTATTTCCCTGATGATATTTTTATGCCATGTATTCATGTTGCTACAGAGTGATCCATGCCTCTTTTGAGCATGTTCAGTAAGGATGATTTTGAGATATTGTTATGCTCTATCCATCCATGTCTTTGTTTTCAATTATGGAGTACCCTAGCATGACTCAATCTTGCTCTACTTCTTCTATAAAATGTTCGTGGCAGATTGTTTACGTGTCAAGCAATTTTGCCGAGGTTGTTGTAGTTGATCCTTGCATGCTATGAGGTTGTTCTTTCCATGGTTAGCTTATTGATCATGTATTCTTGCTGGGTGTATGCTTAGCTTGTCATGCAATGCCTTGTGGTGAGTGCATCGAGCTCGCAAACATGCCTATGTAACTCTATTTCTGCCATGTCCAGTTTTCTGCTAAGTCTGAATCTGTTAACGAAACTTGCTATGTTTACATGGTTGCCATTGTATTTTCTGATCCCTTTTGGCTTATGGTCAGTAAGGGACTTTTGTTACATGCTTTGAGTAGATTCATGCCATGCCTTGCTTTGCCATGATATGTTCCTGTAGCATGTTGTTATCTTGCTCTAAACATTCCTTCCTGATGTTAATCCTGACATGTTATTTTCACTAAGTCTATGAACCTGATATCTTTTGCACTTTTGCCATGCTTGTTTGAACGTGGTATTGTGTGATATTTTGTCAAGCATCTTGAGTGGATCACTTCCATGTGCTTTGTTGCTATGTTAGAGTGCAATAGCTTATTTTTCTTGATGCATTTAGATGGCATCGTGCTCTTAATCGCAGTTTTGTGCCATTATTGTTTTGCTTGCCATTTGCAAACCGTGCATCCGATTCCGGTGATCTTTATATCGATTTCGACCGAAATCAAACCATCTTTCCAGCAGCACTCTTGGTTTGCCAGGTTGAGGCCTGCTTCAATCTTTTCCTTCCGGAGCACGCATATGCATTGCATATCACATCCCGCATATCATGCCATGTTTTGCATCATGTTGCTTGCACATTGCACCGTGGTTGATCGTGGTTCCCTTTGCTTGTGTTCTTGCTTTGGGTAGAGCCGGGAGACGAGTACGTGATCGAGGAACCCGTTGAGTACGCTTACGAGGATCAAGCTTACGTCAACTCGGAGAACTTTGCCGGCAAGATGACCATACCCTCGAAATCACTTCTATCTATGCTTGCTAGTTCCTCGCTCTATTGCTATGCCTATGCCTCGATACCTACCACTTGCTTATCATGCCTCCCATATTGCCATGTCAAACCTCTAATCCACCTTGTCCTAGCAAACCGTTGTTTGGCTATGTTACCGCTTTGCTCAGCCCCTCTTATAGCCTTGCTAGTTGCAGGTGAAGATTGGAGTTTGTTCCTTGTTGGATCATGTTTATTGTTGGGATATCACTATTATATATTGTCTACTTTAATGCATCTATATACTTGGTAAAGGGTGGAAGGCTCAGCCTTGTTCCTGATGTTTTGTTCCACTCTCGCCGCCCTAGGTTCCGTCATACCGGTGTTATGTTCCTTGATTTTGCGTTCCTTACGCGGTTCGGTCATAATGGGAAACCCTTGACAGTTCTCCTTGAATAAAACTCCTCCAGAGAGGCCCAACCTTGGTTTTACCATTTGCCACCTAGCCTTTTTACTTTGGGTTTCGCGGACTCAAGGGTCATCTTTATTTTAAACCCCCGGGCGAGTGCTTCTCTAAGTGCTGGTCCAACCTAGAGTATCGTGCGGGGCCGTCCCTTGGCAACTTGGGTTACGTTGGCTCCCGTACGCTTAGCTTATCCGGTGTGCCCTCAAAACGAGATATGTGCAGCTCCTATCGGGATTTGTCGGCACAGCAGGTGGTATTGCTGGATTTGTTTTACCATTGTCGAGATGTCTTGTAACCGGGATTCCGAGTCTGATCGGGTTGTCCTGGGAGAAGGAATATCCTTCGTTGACCATGAGAGCTTGTGATGGGCTAAGTTGGGACACCCCTGCAGGGATTTGAACTTTCAAAAGCCGTGCCCGCGGTTATGGGCAGATGGGAATTTGTTAATGTCCGGTTGTAGAAAACCTGAAACTTAACTTAATTAAATGGTTCAACAGCGTGTGTAGCCGTGATGTTCTCTTTTCGGCGGAGTCCGAGAAGAGAACACGGTCTCGGGTTATGCTTGAACGTAAGAAGTCTAGGATCACTTCTTGATCATAGATTCTCGAACATGCTTTGCCTTCTCTTCTCGCTCTCCTTTGCGTAAGGTAGCCACCATATATGCTAGTGCTTGCTGCAGCTCCACCTCATAAGCTTAAATAGTCTTGATCGCGAGGGTGTGAGATTGCTGAGTCCCCGTGACTCACAGATTACTTCCAAAAACCAGATCCAGGTGCCGATGATACCATTCCAGGAGATACGACTGAACTCAAGTGGGAGTTTGATGAGGACTCGGGACGATACTACGTTTCCTTTCTAGACGATCAGTAGTGGAGCCCAGTTGGGGCGATCGGGGACATTATGAATTTGGGGTTGTCTTTATTTTGGTTCCGTAGTCGGACCTTGATTGTATCTCGATGATTGTAATGCTATATTTATGTATTGTTTGAAGTGGCGATTGTAAGCCAACTATGTACCTTTTTCTTATTCAGTACATGGGTTGTGTAAAGATTACCCCTCTTGCGACATTGCCTACAATGCGGTTATGCCTCTAAGTCGTGCTCCGACACGTGGGAGATATAGCCGCATCATGGGTGTGACACAGGACTACCCTCTGTTTACCAGCTATATAGAGGACATATGTGTCATCAAGTACACCTGTATTGATCAGAAGGTAATAATGTGAGAATACATGAATAGGAAAAGACTTGTATAGTTGTAAGAAACCATGCAAAAGTTTTACCATATCTGTCTATTGCACTCAATGTGCTGGTCTTAACTGCATGCCTATGTCACGATGCATGTTCCCCATCATAAGTTCATAACTTACTGTATATAAACCATTCTGATCAATATTAAGTTTAATCCAAAAATAATTTTTCTTTTGAAACTCTACGAAGCTCTGACAAATTGAAATCCTCATGTTTTCCACAAAAAAATAACTTTTTCTAAACTGAGTATGAACAACAGCATAGTGTGATGGGAATTGGGAACCACCCACTGCCCAACTTCTTCAGACCCACTTGACAAGAACTGTGTCTGCAAGTGACAAGACTAAAAGATGTTGAGAATGCCACAGTCCAGAACAAAAGTTGAGAACAATGATAAAACATGCATAGTTGAAAAGGATTTTGCGAGTGTCCATGCCCAACCTGCTCTAGCTCTAGCTTTCCATCCAATTCGTATTCCATCATTTTTTGAGAGGACAATTCGTTTCTGTCATCTCAAGAATTTTTCCTGGACAGTAAAAACTGTTGGATTCAGGGTCAACCCTACTCGATCCTTCAATTCCACCCAAAACAAAAAATTGCAAACATAAAAAACTCATACAGCTTTACATGTTTCGCCTTTTTTTCCTCAATATGGCAATACAAAAGGAGATAGGCCAAAAGATCAACTAAATGCATATGTAATTGCTATTTTTGGCTAGCAATGCTAATCGCTTCACAAGAGGGTATAGATTTGCCACTATATTAAAAAACAATATGACAAAAAGAACTGGAAATTGCCTACCTGGGCCGAGAGATGTGTATGCACACATCCCACCGATATTTCAACTTCGACATATGCGGGCGGTTTGAAGGTCCACGTTGAAGATGCCCTTATGCGACATAAACAGACGAACATTTTGGACAACGAAAGCTGATTCTGAGAATCATTCTTGTGGACACATGTATTTCAAAAAAAATAGAAAATTAAAAAGAAAAAAATATTTGAGGAGTGCCCATTATTGTAGTAAAGATACATTCTCTATAAGTAACAAACACCAGAAACATTAAATATTAATCCCTAAGCAATATTAAAAAATGTATGTTGGAATTTCCATTTTCTTATCTTGTATACTAAGCCAAGCAAAGACGTGTGTTCTGTGGAAATAATTGTTCAGCTGATCCTGCAATTCATCAAATAGATAAGATGTATTTTTTTATTTTGCCATCCCCAAAAGGATGTAGTTACTAACCATCATTAGGTAATACGACAATTGTGACCAGATGAAGTATCATATCCCCTCACATGAAAGACAAAACCTCTAGAAGTGGGAGTCTGGCTTGGACATTATTTTCTTATTAACAATCTATTATTTCTTATAATGTAAAGCTTCTCTGTTTTCTCTTCGGAAGCAAGAAACAATATTATCTCTGTAGTAAAAAGAAGTACAAAATCTAAAAGGATTCACCTATTGGTGCTTGAAGTCATCCAGTTAGATGACTATCAAGCATAATGTGGTATTAATGTGGAAAGTTTCCACTTATAGGACAGTTTCCATGACACATAAAAAATCTTGATGTAATATTAAAATTTTATAATGTGAAGCAAAATTTAAGATTATCAGGCCCAATGGAATCTCATATGTCAATAAGTTACATCTAGTTGAACTGAACACAATTTTAGGGCAAGCTTTATTAGCAGACCATACAAAGAACACAAGATATCATATTTTGGCACCAAGAGAGTAGGGCAGTAGGCACTCGGAGTGCATAAGAGAAAGGAATTAAGAAAACTACACGCTTTATGCATTGCATTGCTACAATACAACGCAAGTAAGGTCATTCTTAGATCCTTACCTAACCCTTAGGAACGTCCATGGGCATGGTGTTTATCCTACAGATCGCTTGGCCGCATGGACGAGGATACTACTGCAATGTGCTACATTGTAGAGTGTGAGGAGGTTTGTTGATAAGATGATGCAAGTGGAGCTTGGGTTGGAGTTTCATGGAGCTTGGGGTGGAGTTTCATGAGGCAACCCACTGTTGTTGTAGGTACATTATATAAAGCATGTACTCCTTTTCTCCCATTATTGTTCAGCTGCAGATGCAAATCATATTTTTTTCACCAACAAAGTATGTCGGTGTACTAGAATAGGGGTACCCTAGTACCCCGAACTTGTGCACGGGCAGTTGCAGCACCCTGCGGCAAAGGCTTGCCGGGCGAACGCCAAGATCCCCCAAGGTTCCCTTGGAGCCATCCAAGAACAAAGTATTTAAGCGAAGGAGACAAGACCCCGGCAAGAGGAGCTTGCCGGGAAGGCCAACCAAGGCGCTCCAAGGAACTTGCCGCGACGCGCCACGCGCTCCGGCAAGGCAACAAGGCCCCGGCAAGAGGAGCTTGCCGGGAAGACTAAATAAGGTACCCCGAGGCCCGGTGAGCGACGAGCTTCTGGACCCAGCGAGATAACAACAGCGGCAAGGCGCTTGCCGCGGCAGGCGGCCACTCTGCGCCCACGCTCCAGCGCATCCACCAACGTGTCGCTCTGGGGGCTTCTCCGGGCGTGCGTGGCGGGAGGCTGTGCAGCCAGCGGTGCGCAGTGGCATGCGAAGCTAACAAGATCGCCACCGTGGCGAACGGTGGCGCCCCTAACGGTCCTTTTCTGCACTATTCGGGCGACTCAGACGGGCATTTAATGCCCTTGTCCCCTGCCGTCAGGGTTAGGTAGGGTGCACTGTACAAGCAACTGTATCAACTACCTCGCTTTTTACGTTTTTACCCTCCTCTGCGTTGCCACCTGTTGGTGACCCCTTTAGCGTAGAAAAGGAGGCCCATGCGCAACGTAGAGGGGGTTCGGAGGTTCGGACAGTTTGCTTCGATTCATTCGTAGCCCAGAAAACATCACACTCTCTCGCTCGAGAGCAAGAACACCAGATAATACAACCAGACAAGCAGCAGTAGGAGTGTTATCTCTCCGGAGAGCTCCGAAGCTGGGTAAACTGCTCGTGTGCCTCGCCTCGATCTGCTCTTCATGCGACCTCCGCCCCCCGCCGAACCGAAAGGGGCCCGGTCCGCCGGCCCCATAGGTGTTCGTGGATCAGTTTCCCCGACATCTTTGGCGTGCCAGGTAGGGGGTGTTGAGATTGTGTGAACCAGATCCGGCATTCACACGAGCTAGATCTTTATTCCCTTCATCAACATGCCACCGAAGAAGAAGACTTCGGCGGCAGCCGCTCCATCCACGTCACTTCCGCCACCGTTGGAGAAAACGAGTGGTGGGATGGACGCCGGCGGAAAAAAGGACGTCGACGAGGAAGCTCATGATGCCGCCAGGTCCAAGAACAAGGCTGCACAAACCTCGGCGACTGTACATGTTCCACGCCACTCTCAGGAGGCGCAAGATCAACAGCGTCATGGCACTAGTAGTGCCATACGCATGATAGCCCAAGACCAAGCTGGTGGATCTCGGAGCGCTCAAGACCAGCATGCACGCCAGCGTGCTGGCACGAGCGGGGCACGGTCGCCTGGACGAGATACTGCTCCTTCTAACATAGTTAGAAGTTCGAGCATGTCCCGCTCCTCGCGCCGTCCGCCACTGCCACCCACCACTCCAACAGAAGCTTTGGCGCGAGCTCAACTTCTCCTAGATTACCCTCCGACGTCGGACAAGATCGACGAATGGAGAGCCACCATTCAGAGTCTCATCGGCTACGCCAACGGCGACACTCCACGGCGGCCGAGCGCGTCGCCGCCGCGGCAAGACCGCCGGACGCGAGCCGGTGGCGATGAAACGGGAGGAGGTGCAACTACCATGCAATCACCGCCCCGAAGGCCAAGATCGCCGACTCGCCGGATCCACCTCGACAGTGACTCCACTGCATCGTCGGATCCACGAGCTCGTCGTGATCAGCGCCAAGTTCTTCATGATCGACAACAAGAAGACGCTCGAACCCGCATCGAGCGCCGAAGAGAAGCGCGATGTCAATCCGACAAGCGCGCTGGGCCCTCTGTTGACATGCATGCGCCAGGGGAACCAGGCGATCTGCCGTACGCGGTAGGTTGTCCTGTGTTCACTCGTGAGCTGCGGCAAGTCCAGTGGCCCAGTACAAAGAACTTCAAACCAGACATACCGGAGAAGTACGACGGCAAGACGCATCCATCAGAGTTCCTCAGCATCTACACCATTGCGGTACAAGCTGCCGGGGGACGAGATGACAAGATCCTTGCCAACTACTTCCCGCTGGTGCTCAAGCCCAATGTCAGATCCTGGCTCATGCACTTGCCGGACAACTCCATATCCTCTTGGGCTGATCTGTGCCATCAGTTTGTCGGCGCCTTTACAGGCGGACACAAGCCTCATGGCCAGGAGAGTGATCTTCATCTGCTCACCCAGAAGGAAGGAGAGCCCCTGCGCAAGTACATTCAGAGATTCAGTAGTGTGCAGCACAACATCCCAGACGTCCACCCTGCCGCGGTGATCAGCGCGTTCCATCAGAACATGCGGAACCGCAGGATGCGGGAGGAAATGGCGATGTGTAAGATCAGGGACGTCAGTGAGTTATATGCACTGGACAACAAGTGTGCACGTGCTGAGGAAGGGAGGAGACTCCCCGGAGAAAATATAGGAGCGGGGGGATCTGACAGTGAAGATGCTGCCCCGACAAGGAAAAACCGGCGGCGGAACAACAGAAGGAGGAAGGCAAAGAAGTGCTAGTTGTTGAGCAGTCCGGCAACGGTGGTGGCACCAAGGAAGCCAAAGCTGGTGACTCCGGCAAGGAGGTTGCCGCAGAGGTGGTGGTCGCCGACAAGCAGGACGGCACCAACAAGCAGTATTGCAAGATTCACCGTACCAAGGGCCATGATCTTCAGAACTATAAGAGGGTCGAGCAGCTTGTTGAGCAACAGAAAGCTGAATACGAGCGGCGCGACAAAGAGAAGGCCCAGGAAGGAGCTGGTGGATCCGGCAAGAAAAGTCCCGGCCGAGGAGGACGCCGCGGCAAGGCCAAGCAGCGGCAAGGAGACAGACCTCCTCGCGGCCGCGACAAGGATGAAGATGACGGCGACGATGAAGATATAGATGATGAGGAGACTGATGAGCAGGAGTTCCAGAAAGCCACAGAGGTCCTGTGCATTGACGGTGGTGCTTCTCTACATGCCTCGCACCGCCAGCTCAAGCAGTGGGTGCGGGAAGTTAATGCAGCAGAACCACCCGTCGAGTCACGCAAGCCTCTGAAATGGTCCGGCACGCCTATCATCTTTGATATTGAGGACCACCCGGATCGCATAACTGCGGTCGGATGCTTGCCGATGTTGGTTTCACCAACAATCCGCAACCTCAAGGTCACTAAGATGCTAGTTGATGGCGGGGCCGTCTTGAACCTGATCTCCTCCGTGGTGCTCCAGAAACTCCAGATCCCTGACAGCGAGCTCGAAGAGACCAGCACATTTCATGGAATCAATCCGGGAAGGAGCAAGCCAAAGGGAAAGATCACGTTGCCGGTAACATTTGGCAGCGAGCTGAACTTCAGGACTCAGAGGGTCACGTTTGACGTTGCCGACTTTCCATTACCTTACAATGGAATCCTTGGCCGTCCGGCACTCGCCAAGTTCATGGCAGCCTCTCACTATGCATACAACGTACTGAAAATGCCAGGCCCAATAAGTGTCTTCTCTGTCCTTGGCGACAAGAAGGATGCTCTTATCTGTGCCAACAAAATCTACCGGGAAGCAGCAGCCGCAGCAGAGTGCAAGATACTTGCCGCTGAAGCTCTCGGGGGGAAGAAGACCAAGTCCGGCAAGAGCTCTAATGCCCACTCTGGCAAGCGCACCTCTTCGGAGTGCTGCGCTACCGTCGAGGACGCACCATCGAGCTCCACCGGCAAGTGTAAGAAGGCAATGGCAGCTCCACCGGAGACCAAGAAGGTATCCGCCAAGGAGGATGGCACTGGTGGTACCTTCACCATCAGCGCCACTCTTGACCCCAAATAGGAAAGCGCGCTCATTGCTTTCCTGCGGGCGAATGTCAATGTGTTTGCGTGGCAACCGTCTGATATCCCCGGTGTTCCCAGGAAAGTGATTGAGCACCACCTTGTCGTCTGTCCTCATGCGCGGCCCGTCAAGCAGAGAGTCAGGAAGCAGGCAGTAGAGCGCCAAGAATTCATCGCAGAAGAAATCAAGAAGCTGGAAGCAGCAGGCCTTGTCAGAGGAGTACTCCATCCCACGTGGTTGGCCAATCCTGTTGTTGTGCGCAAGGCTAACGGGAAATGGAGACTTTGTATTGACTTCACTGATGTTAATAAAGCTTGTCCCAAAGACCCATTTCCCTTGCCGCGTATTGACCAGATTGTTTACTCCACAGCCGGATGTGATTTGCTTTCATTTCTTGATGCATACTCAGGATACCATCAGATCTTCATGGCAGAAGAAGATGAAGAGAAAACCGCGTTTATCACCCCATGTGGCACGTACTGCTTCGTACGGATGCCTTTCGGTTTGAAGAATGCTGGTTCAACATTCGCAAGGGTAGTCCACCATGCTTTTGAGCCGCAAATGCACAGAAATGTGGAAGCTTACATGGATGACATAGTGGTCAAGAGCAAGAGAAAAGCGACCTTGATTCAAGACTTAGACGAGACATTTACAAATCTGCGCAAGATCAACCTCAAGCTTAACCCCAAGAAGTGCGTGTTTGGAGTCCCTTCCGGCAAGCTTCTTGGGTTCTTCGTGTCTCAACGGGGAATTGAAGCCAATCCTGACAAGATCAAAGCCATCGAGCAGATTGATGCACCAAAGCACGCCAAGGATGTACGAAGGCTTGCCGGTTGCGTGGCTGCTCTCAGCAGGTTTATCTCTAGATCTGCTGAGCGCGCCCTGCCATTTTTCAAAATTTTGAAAAAGGCAGGTCCAATGAAATGGACTCCGGAAGCGGAGGCTGCGCTGCAGGATTTGAAGAGATACCTGTCCTCCACTCCAACGCTTGTCGCACCTAAGCCGCAAGAGAAGTTGCTGCTGTATATAGCGGCAACCAATCAAGTGGTTAGTGCTGCGTTAGTGGCGGAGAGGGAGGCGGATGATGAGCCAGCGACCACAGCAGATCCATCCAGCGACAAGCAGGGGGCTTCGCTGACAAGCTATGGTCCCGACAAACATGAGTATGCGCAGGAGCATGATAAGATGCCAAGGAGAATGGTGCAGCGCCCAGTTTACTTTGTCAGTTCTCTTCTGCAGGGGGCTAGATCAAGGTACTCTGGTGTCCAGAAGTTGCTTTTCGGCCTCCTCATGGCCTCGAGAAAGCTGCGCCATTACTTCCAAGCACATGAGATCACAGTCGTCACTCGCTTTCCGCTGAAGAGGATACTACAAAATCCAGAAGCAACGGGCAGAATTGTCGAGTGGGCGCTGGAACTGTCAAGCTTTGGCCTCAAATTTGAGAGCACTTCAACTATCCAAAGCAGAGCATTGGCAGAGTTCATAGCAGAGTGGACGCCAACCCCAGATGAAGAAATTCCAGAAACGAGCATCCCCGTCAAAGAGGCAAGCAAAGAGTGGCTAATGTACTTTGATGGTGCCTTCTCGCTGCAAGGCGCCAGTGCAGGCGTGTTGCTTGTCCCACCCACCGGAGAGCACCTCAAGTACGTAGTCCAGATGCACTTTCCCAAAGAGCAAGCAACCAACAATACTGCAGAGTATGAAGGATTGCTTGCCGGTCTCAGAATCGCAGCAGACCTTGGGATCAAGAAGCTCATTGTCAGGGGTGACTCACAGCTTGTTGTCCGACAAGTGAACAAGAACTACCAGAGTCCGTTGATGGAAGCGTATGTTGATGAAGTGAGGAATCTAGAAGAGCACTTTGACGGCCTACAAATGGAGCATATCCCAAGAGCTCAGAATGATATTGCTGATGGCCTGTCAAAGTGCGCCGCACTAAAGTTACCTGTGGAACCAGGGATCTTTGTGCTTAAGTTGACTCAACCATCCGTAACGCCCTCAACTGGACAAAGCAAAAAGAGGAAGTTGGTTTCCGGTGACTACTTTCCGGCAGAGCTCCCCGAAGCCGCCGCCAAGAAAGTCCCCAAGATCAACACCAAGGATGCTGAGGGGAAGTCTGCTCCGGCAAGCCGGTTTGTTCCGTTGAAGCAGACGCTCCCGACGAGTTTTGCTCCGGCAAGCTTGCCGGGGAACATCAAGCTCCGGCAGGGCCGCAAGTCCTTGCCGTAGAAGCGGATGTTCCCGCAGCATCAGATGTGCCTTTAGTCCTTGTTGTCGAGCCACAAGCTCGAGCATGGGCACAGCAGATTGTCCATTTCCTTCAGACAGGAGAACTTCCCAAAGAGCAAGAAGAAGCGGAAAGAGTAGCCCGGCAGTCAAGTATGTACCAGTTTGTCGATAGCATACAGTACAGAAGAAGACTCAATGGTGTGAAATTGAAGTGTATTCGCCGGGAAGATGGACAAAAGCTATTGGCGGAGATACATGGAGGCATATGTGGCCACCACATTGGCGCAAGAGCACTTGCCGGCAAAGCTTTCCGGCAAGGTTTCTTTTTGCCGACAGCCCTCCAGGATGCAACTGCACAAGTAACCAAGTGTGAAGGGTGCCAGTTCCACTCCAAACAGATACACCAGCCAGCTCAAGCTCTCTAGACGATCCCTTTATCCTGGCCATTTTCGGTCTGGGGGCTCGATATCCTCGGCCCCTTCCCCCGAGCTGTCGGGGGCTTTGAGTACTTGTACGTCGCAATCGACAAGTTCACAAAGTGGCTGGAAGTGCAGCCAGTGAGGAAGGTGACAACACAGTCAGCAGTCAAGTTCTTCAGGTCGATTGTTTGCCGTTTCGGGATCCCTAACAGGATCATCACCAACAACGGCACGCAATTCACGAGCCGCACCTTCATGCAGTACGTCCAAGACCTTGGCGCCAAGGTCTGCTTCGCTTCTGTTGCTCATCCGAGAAGCAACGGTCAAGCAGAGAGGGCAAATGCTGAAGTGCTGTGCGGGCTCAAGACCAGAACTTTCGACAGGCTGCACAGGTGCGGAAGGAACTGGATCGAGGAGCTGCTGGTGGTTCTTTGGTCGATCAGAACGACGCCAAATCGAGCCACTGGCCAGACACCTTTCGCTCTAGTCTATGGAGCAGAGGCAGTTCTCCCCACGAAACTCGTATACGGATCACCTCGAGTGCTCGCTTATGATGAGCTTGAGCAAGAACAGCTGCGGCAAGATGACGCGCTGCTCCTTGAGGAAGATCGTCTTTAGGCTGATGTACGAGCTGCTCGATACCAGCAAGCTTTGCGCCGCTATCATAGCCGCAAAGTTAAAGCCAGAACCTTTGAGGAAGGCGACCTTGTTCTTCGGCGCGTTCAGTCCGCCAAGAGTTCCAACAAGTTGACGCCGAAGTGGGAAGGCCCTTATTGGGTGAGACGAGTCACAAGGCCTGGCGCTGTCCGCCTTGAGACCGAAGATGGCATTCCGGTGAGCAACTCCTGGAACATAGAACATCTTCGTAAGTTTTTCCCATAAGGCGCGGTTGCCAGAACCCGTTCCGGCAACCACCTTTTGTACAAGTCTTGCCGTTGTTGCATGTAATCCTTTGTACAAAGCCGGGCGCAGATCCCGTGCATAAGTAAAACCCCATGTGCTCCGCACAGCTTGTCCATTTCATGCGTTAGTTCCTTTCTTGCATGCGATTATCTGACACTTTGTGCAGCACCTACATCCGGTAAGCAGTAACGAGCCGAAGAGCTCCATATTATTATTTTCTCTTCTTTCTTTTTCTTTTCAAGGAAAAGAAGGTTCTCTCACACACAAGTTTGCCGGGGGGGAAGGAGAAGATTGTGGTATGGGCCAGGCGTCGTTCAAGCAAAGACTTGCCTTACCGGGAAGCAAATAACAGAAAAGCTAAGTTGCCAAAGTTTGAGCAATCACTTTTTAAATTTTTGAGTTATCTTCCTCGAACGACCCTGCTTTGTATGGAAAACCTGTGCGCGGAGGAACCAACTCGTGGCTAGTTGCTCCCTTACTTTGTTTCGAGTCCGCTCAACAGCTTAAGCGTGCTGCATCTAGTCGCGACAAGGTTTCTTGTCGGAAGGAGCGCCGCCAGCAGGCTGCTGAAGTTCCGCACTCAGCGCTCACGGCTCGGGCGCCTGCGCCGACAAGTTCCCTAGAAGCGTAGGGTAAAAACATACAAAGGAAGGAATCTAGTAGCGGAAATAACATAGCAATTGATAACAAAAATAAAGTTATATTACAAAGATAACTTGTCGCAGCTCTAACAGACTGTTTTCATAACATGATCAGTAGCGACAAGGGAAAAGAAGGAATGGGCGGCCTAATCTACGCGTCCGCCCTTGACTCTCTTGATCTCGCTCACCTTGCCACAATGGGTGCGACAAGGGCCTTGAGTGCATCCAGATCGGCGTCAGGCGGCAAGGACCTGAGGACGTTGGTGAAGCTGAGGCCTGGATTGCAGAAGGCTACCTTCATCAGCACCTTCTGGAGAACCCCGGCGCAGATTTTGCGCGACTCGTCGGCCAGCTGCTTCGGGATCCTCTCCCGGAGCCGCTGGAGTGCCGTCGCCACGCCCTTGAAGAATAGGCTGAGCTTGGCGCTGGGTTGAAGACTCTCGTCGGAAGGGTACCCAAAGTCCTCCATCCCCAGCTGCGCCAGCTCCTCGTTGATGACTGCGGCAATGTTCACCAGACCCTCGGTCCAGTGCTCCACAGTGTCTCTGAACGAGCTCTGGGTAACTGCAATGCTCTCCAGCAGTGCCGCGTCAGCCTTGACCTTCTCCGACAAGGTCTTCTCCCGCTCCTTGACGGCCTCCAGCGTCTGCGTCAGCGTGGCCAGCTTTAGCTCCAGGTCTGCTTTGGAATCCTTGGCGGCGCTGAGCTCCTTGCCCCTCTCAGCGAGAAGGCCTTGCAGCTCACCGTGGGCGGCATCATCCTTCTCGCGCTCACGCTTGAGCGCGGCAAGCTCCTCACCGCTCTTCCCAATATCGGCCTCCAGCTGCGCCACCTTCTCCTCTAGCTCTTTCTTGGCGGCCTCTGCAGTTGCCGCGGCGTCCTTTGCCTCCGTGAGTGCCCCGCCAAGTGCTCGCTCGCTCTCGGCGAGCTCTTCCTCGTAGCTGTCAAGGTGGGCCTTCCGCTGCACTAGTTCACCTTCCCGCGCGGACTGCTTCTCGGCAGCCAGCCTTTGTTCCTCCTCAGCCTCGGCCTTCTCGAGAAGAAAGGCCGTGCGCTCCTTGTTGACTCGCTCCCGCTCCTGCGCCAGGGACCGGAGAGCTTTTTGATTTTGGCCCCGGAGCTCCTCCGCGCGCTTTTCCATGTCAACTCCCACCTTCGCGACAAGCGCTTCCCGGGAAGACAGCTTGGCTTGCCGGGTGCGGTAGAGTGACAGCAGCTTCCGCAGCAGCTGCTCCTCTTCAGGCTCGCCACTGCTGCTGCTGGGCGCATCAACCAATGACAGTCTAGCAGAGGCGAGCACCTCCCCGTCAAAAGTCTCCCCCTCGACCGGCGCCCTGGAGCTCGACGCCTAGGGTAGCTTGATGAAGATATTGTCTCCGGCCTGCAAGTAGGCGCCGGGCTGGGGCTCCTCGTAGCCCGGCTCCGCGGAAGCGGCACAGAGTTCAGCGGTCGGCGCAGCGCCCGGCGCTCCTGCGGCCTCAGGGTCATCAGTGCGATCGCCCGACCCCTCGCCGGCTTCCGCAGCAGCAGCCCCGGCGGCCCCCTCGCCGGCGGTCTCATCAGCACCGGCACCTTCCTTGCCGGTGCCCTCTGTCTCCATTGGCTCAGCCAAAGATGGGTCTGAAGAACGAAGAAGGAAGGAAAATCAATCAAAAATCCAAGAAAGGAAAAACAGAAGAAGCAGAACCCAAGGGAAAGTTTCTGGGCAAGTGGATTACCTACGCCAAGATCTTCAGTTGCGGCCTCGGTCGCCGCAGGATCAGCAGTGTCGTCCCTTGCCGGAGAGTCCCCCCTTGCCGGAGAGCGCTCCCTTGCCGGGGGCTCCTCCCTTGGCGGCGCAGTCAAAGCAGGTGGCACTTCAGAACCGGCCTCCGGGCGCTCCTGATGAGACTGCTCTGCTCCTGCACAAGTCAACAAGCAAGATATCAACAAAGGAAAAAGCACTCAAGCGCGCCCGGCAGCAGAAGGCTAAACTATGAACTTACGCTGGGGGCTGCGCTGGGGGCTGCTCGGAGGGGTGATTGCCGGGTCCGTCAAGGTGGTCTCGGGCCCACCTCCTGCTGACACGATGGGGTCATCCTCGATGACGATCACCGCGGCCTTGGCCCTCTTCGCCGCTCTCTGGGCCAGTGTTCTGAAAAGAAAGGAGTCCAGATTGGAGCAAGTCAGATACAAGATATAAACAGCAAGATTGAAGGATTATAAGAGCACCAAAGAAACTCACTCTTCTTCCTCCTCGTCGGAGCTGAGCGCGGAAAGATCGAAGTCCGGCCCTCCTTCGGTGCGGCGAGGTGGAGGAGTAGGATCCCTTGCCCGCTTGGCGGGGGCAGTGGCAGTGGCCCGGGAAGATCCCGCTCCAGTTGCCGCTGTTGCGTGAGGCGCTCCCGCGGCAACATTGCTTGCCACGGTAGAGCGCGTCGCACGGCTCAGTGGCTGTGGAGCCGGCTGCCGCCCCGCTGCGTCCCCGGCCCTGCGAAGGCACCTCCTTGGCGGGGCCGGGGGCTCCGCCTGCGGCAAGTTCTCGGAAGGCTCAGCCTCCACCTCGCCGGCCTCGCTCGACTCAGCTTCGGAACCGGCAGGCTCCTCCTCGCCCATGAACTCTGTGCGTTCGGCAAGGTTTGCCGCCTCTATAGCCTCCGCCTCCTCCACATTAAACCCAAACACACCCGCAGCAGCTGCGGCCGTAGCCTCTTCCGCCCTAGTAGCGATGAGCTGCAGCTCCTCGTTGGTGGTGTCACGGGTGAGGCTCTTCTGCTCGTCAGCGCGGACTCGCACTTCCTCCAAGGTGTCGAAGAACGCTCGCACAACGTCATCCGCAGGCTCTTGCCAAGTTGGGACGATGCCGTGTGAATCGCACAACGGCATCATGGCGCGGATCCGGTCAAGCGAAGAGTTATTGCACAAAGGAACTACGCCCCTCGGCAGTGTGAATGGGTGCTGGGGGTCGCGTTTTAATAACTCCTAGAGCATTGCGTCCAGCTCCAAGACAGTGAAGTTGTAGTTGAGGCCCGGCCGCAGCCTCATGATGTCCGCCGAATTCTTGAATTCCCAAGCAGGCCTCCCCCTCTCCTGCAGGGGGCAATGCAGCGGCGGAGGAAATCTGCCCTAACAGCACCTACGGTGAGCCCGGCAAGCCTGAGGCGAAGAATCCTAGTGATGGCGATCTTCAGCCTCTCGTCTTCCGGGGCCACGTTGCTCGAGTCGTTGCCGCGCACTATTGGAGTTTGGCGCACGACGGTGAAGGGCTGCGGATTCTCATCGATGATCCAGCACCACTCCGCTCTCCACTCCTCCCACTTGCTGCGGAGCTCACCCTCCAAGTACGCCTCTTTCTTGCCGACTCTCGAGACCCAGGCAATCCCTCCGGCAAGCGGCTCTCCTCTCTCTACCCGAGGTATGAAGAAGTGGCGGAAAAGGGCAACACTAGGGTGGACTCCAACAAAGTTGCGAAAACTGCCATGGTCAAGACAGCATTGGGGGTGAAGTCAAGGAGGCGGAAGCCATATGTGTTCATAATATCACAGAAGAACTCCGAGAAGGGCGGGCAGAGCCCGCAATAGAAGAATAGCGGGAAGAACGGGTACCCATTTGAAGCCAACTCCGAGGCAGCGGCCGGGAGTACCCTCGTGCGCGGATGCGCACGCGTCTCCATCGCCCAAAAGAGGTAGAAGTACTCCCTCAGCTCCTGCACGCCGAGCTGGGGGGTGAAGATCGCCCGCTCCTTTCGCAGCGTCGCGAGCCGCTGCGCCTCGGCCGACTTCACACCCTTTCCCTTGTCGGCTTTCGGGGCCATGGCGGAGGTGGTGGGGAAGGTCGATGGTGTGGTGATGCTGGTGGCAAAGGGGGGGTGGAGCGCTGCTCTCTCGGCTTCAAGAAGAAGGGGGGAGCGGTGGAGTTTGTGAAGAAGGAGTAGCAGCAACCAGCGAGGGGGAACGAACTGCCTCTGTTTCCTCTGCTTATAAAGAGGGACGGGACGGACGTTTCGGCCTTCCAAATAAACAACCACCCACGATCTCTCCCACGATGCCGCATTCAACGCGTGCCGTTATGGGAGAGCGCGGTGGATGCGGAGCAAGATTTGGCGTGGCCCAGCCCGCGTGTGCCCGTGCCCTGTCTTGGGCCCGGCCCAACAGCGCTCAGCACCGTGTCTGGCCCAGGCCCGGGGGCTCCTGTCGGTGTACTAGAATAGGGGTACCCTAGTACCCCGAACTTGTGCACGGGCAGTTGCAGCACCCCGCGGCAAAGGCTTGCCGGGCGAACGCCAAGATCCCCAAGGTTCCCTTGGAGCCATCCAAGAACAAAGTATTTAAGCGAAGGAGACAAGACCCCGGCAAGAGGAGCTTGCCGGGAAGGCCAACCAAGGCGCTCCAAGGAACTTGCCGCGACGCGCCACGCGCTCCGGCAAGGCAACAAGGCCCCGACAAGAGGAGCTTGCCGGGAAGACTAAATAAGGTACCCCGAGGCCCGGTGAGCGACGAGCTTCTGGACCCGGCGAGATAACAACAGCGGCAAGGCGCTTGCCGCGGCAGGCGGCCACTCTGCGCCCATGCTCCAGCGCATCCACCAACGTGTCGCTCTGGGGGCTTCTCCGGGCGCGCGTGGCGGGAGGCTGTGCAGCCAGCGGTGCGCAGTGGCATGCGAAGCTGACAAGATCGCCACCATGGCGAACGGTGGCGCCCCTAACGGTCCTTTTCTGCACTGTTCGGGCGACTCAGACGGGCATTTAATGCCCTTGTCCCCTGCCGTCAGGGTTAGGTAGGGTGCACTGTACAAGCAACTATATCAACTACCTCGCTTTTTACGTTTTTACCCTCCTCTGCGTTGCCACCTGTCGGTGACCCCTTTAGCGTATAAAAGGAGGCCCATGCACAACGTAGAGGGGGTTCGGAGGTTCGGACAGTTTGCTTCGATTCATTCGTAGCCCAGAAAACATCACACTCTCTCGCTCGAGAGCAAGAACACCAGATAATACGACCAGACAAGCAGCAGTAGGAGTGTTATCTCTCCGGAGAGCTCCGAAGCTGGGTAAACTGCTCGTGTGCCTCGCCTCGATCTGCTCTTCGTGCGACCTCCGCCCCCCGCCGAACCGAAAGGGGCCCGGTCCGCCGGCCCCATAGGTGTTCGTGGATCAGTTTCCCCGACAAAGTAGCTAGGCATCAAATTCAGAGTCCATGGGAGAAAGGGATAAGACAAACTGCATGCATTATGGGCTATATTACTACAATAAAGGGCAAGCAAAGCCATCCTTACATCCATACCTCTTAGGAACGCCGAGCGGCAAGATCGCTGTCTCACCATTCGGAGCATGTTGCCAAGAAACAAAACAACAAATTGAATTGATCATCATCCTACAGTAGTAAGCATATTATAAATCAAAGGGGAATATCTTACTATCACAGTAAGATTGGAGAAGATCAAGGTATAATTTTTGAAGAAAAGCTCACTCCAATCTTCCACCAATAAACTATAGCAAATTGAGGGATTCTTAGGCGGTCAGATTTTGTTATGAAGAGGTACAGTAGGAAGAAAAAAATACCTAGGAAGAATCAAGATGTCGCTAAGAAGAACATCACCTCATGTCATAGCAGGGTGGTGGCCATGTTCACTGTGGGAGCCAGGCGAATGGATCTGATCTCGGGCAGAGTGCGCTATGAAGGAGTGGCTGGTCGAGAAGCCGATGGGGTTGAGGGAGCCATCAATGCCCGAGTCGTCCACTGCCGTCGGCGATCGAAGTCCGCGAGTGTGGGGGAAGTTGGGGTAGGGAGGGTTAGGTGCACCGGCAGGGTGGGCAGTGTCTGCCAGCAGCCAGCGGCGCCGGCCGGCGGTGCACAACGGTGCGCGGTGAGGTAGTGTGGGGCATGGCAGGAGGTGGCGGCAGTCACAGCCCTAGAATTCTTTGTAATTAGTTGCATCAGTGAGTGGCATCCATGTATCATGTTTAAATTGCATTTAAATGTGAATTGGGGAAAGTGGAATGCCACATAGATCATTGCTAAAAATGATCAACATTAAAAATTGCTTCAAATAAACCCAAGAAAATGTTCCTGTTAAGCTATAAAAATATTGGCAAGAGGTAAAATTCAAACCAATATTTTTGGAGTCTCAGGGATATTTATTTTGGGCCTTTGAAATTAAATCAATAAGTATTTGATTTTTGGATTATATTCATTTGATATAGAATTTCAAAAGGCCCTAACATTATTTATGTGCCTTTGGAAAAGTCCATCATGGCAACATACAAATATTCAGAAGGTTTTTCCCTGCTTTGATTTACTTCTGAATTTCAATCAGTGGCAAAATGAATAAACAAAAACAAAACAACACAGAAAATAAAACAGAGCAGAGGCTTACCTGTGCAGCCCACTTACCTGGTTGGCCCACTGGCCCGGTGCCAGTCATCCGTCTCCTCAGATAGAAGGACGCCGCGCGTGTAGCCGGCGTGCGTGAGCACGCGCCCGGGCACCTCCTCTCTGCCTGCTTGCCCCGGCCTTCCCTGAGATGCCACGTGACCCCGTGGAGCCATCCGGATCCCCCTCTCTCACTCCCTCGAGCTCCCCCCTCCTCTGCTCTCTCCCTTGCACGCTCCCGACAACGCACGCCGCTGCCGTTCGCTGCCACGCGGCCACAACCACCCACTTTCCCCTCTACCATTCCCAAGAGCTCAGCGCCGTTGTCCTCCTCATCTGCACCGAGCCACCATCTTCGCCACCATCTTCCACCTTGGGAGCCGATCACCATCGTTGTCGATGCATCGTCATCCCTACCTCTCCTAGCTCGAAGCATGTCTCATTTGAACCATGGTGAGCTACTGACTGTTTCGCCCCCCCCCCCTGCTTTCTCCGACCCTCTAGTCACAACCCCGAGATCAACCGAGGCCGTCGTCCGCCCTGACCAACGAGCCCGTTCTCCCAAGCTTCTCCTGCTCGCTCCAGGGGTACTAATACGCTCCTAGCGCCTCCAGGAGACTGCCTAGCCACTTCGTAGGGTCGCCCGAGCACTGCAGCCTCGGACCCACTTGAGCCGAACTCCGGCCGCCGCCGCGAGCTCCGACGTCCCCGCCGCCTCCCACCTGTTTCCCTGGATGCGGGAGAGCATGGGCTACGCCCCGGTGCTCTCAGCCGCCGACCCCGTTGCCCTAGAGAATAATATAATGGAGAATAGACCCAGGGGCCATAGGTTTCACTAGTGGCTTCTCTCAAGATAGCAAATTCTACGGTGGGTGAATAAATTATTGTCGAGAAATTGAGAGAAAAGCGCATAGTTATGAGAATATCTAGGCATGATCATGTATATAGGCATCACATCCACGACAAGTAGACCGAAACAATTTTGCATCTACTACTATTACTCCACACATCGACCGCTATCTAGCATGCATCTAGAGTCGTAAGTTCACAAGAATGGAGTAATGCATTAGGCAAGATGATATGATGTAGAGGGATAAACTCAAGCAATATGATATAAAACCCATATTTTTATCCTCGACGGCAACAATACAGTACGTGCCTTGCTGCCCCTGCCGTCACTGGGAAAGGACACCGCAAGATTGAACCCAAAGCTAAGCACTTCCCCCATTGCAAGAAAGATCAATCTACTAGGCCAAACCAAAATGATAATTCAAAGAGACTTGCAAAGATATTAAATCATGCATAAATGATTTTAGAGAATAATCAAATATTGTTCATAGATAATCTTGATCATAAACCCACAATTCATCGGATCTCGACAAGCACACCGCAAAAAGAATTACATCGAATATATTTCCTAGAGAATCGAGGAGAACTTTGTATTGAGATCCAAAGAGAGAGAAGAAGCCATCTAGCTAATAACTATGGACCCGAAGGTCTGTCGTAAACTACTCACACATCATCGGAGAGGCTATGATGTTGATGCAGAAGCCCTCCATGATCAATTCCTCCTCCGACGGAGCGCCGAGAAAGGCCCCAAGATGGGATCTCACGGGTACAGAAGGTTGCGGCAGTGGAAATAGGGTTTCGTGGTGCTCGTGGATGTTTTTGGGGTATATGGGTATATATAGGCGGAAGAAGTACGTCGGTGGAGCTGCGAGGGGCCCACGAGGGTGGGGGCGTGCCTGGCCCCCCTAGGCACGCCCTCCTACCTCGTGGCCTCCTCGCTTCTTTCTTGACCTCCACTCCAAGTATACTAGATCATGTTCGTGGCCTCCCGAAGGTGTCATTCCATTTGGATTCCATTTGATATTCCTTTTCTGCGAAACACTGAAATAGGAAAAAAACAGCAATTTGCACTAGGCCTTGGGTTAGTAGGTTAGTCCCAAAAATAATATAAAAAGGTATACTAAAGCCCATTAAACATCCAAAATAGATAATATAATGGCATGGAACAATGAAAAATTATAGATACATTGCAGACGTATCACCTCTCTTATGGGAAATGTCTCCTAGTGCTTCCACTGAGCCATTGTAGCTTGCTACTGCTCCGGAACACTTCGGCTGGCCGGCGTGTGTCCTTCTTCGTTCCTGTGTCTATCCCTTCGGGGAAATGTCATGCGTTGTTCCTTTAAGTCCTTGTAGCTTGCTACAACTTGGGTTCATATGTTGATGACTGACACGTTCGTTGCTGGGTCATGTATGCCTGTCCGTGTAAGTTAGTGCCACCTTGGTTTTACGACTAGTCATGTTGGCCCGGGTTCTTTGTCATATGGATGCTAGCGACAGTATCATATACGTGAGCCAAAAGCCGCAAACGGTCCTTGGCCAGGTAAGGTGGCACCCATGGGGATACCGGGCGTGAGGCCGCAAAGTGATATGATGTGTTACATGTTAGATCAGTGTGACTTAGGATCGCATTCCTGACAGCTTTGGTATCAGAGCTTGACTGCCTATAGGATTACCAAGTCAAACTGGTCGAAGTCGAGTCTAGAAATGCTTTAGTTATATAAGGGAATTGATTGTGGAAGGGGACGTAAGGCTCTTTTTACTCCTTTACCTTATGTCCTTCTAATCCAAGTCACCCTCATCTTTTCTATGGGGTTAAGAAACTAGGCCTTCTCATCTATCTATCAGGATGACGAGTTACTATGATAGAGACTTATAGGCATGATTGATTCGAGTCTCAGTTCAGTTCCTAGTACTTCTGTGTGTTAATAGTTGGTCTCGGAACCTTGATGTTGGATGATGAGTGGTTAGGCCACCATTTAACAGGATGTCTCAAATATTTTTGAGCATTTACAGTCATTATGATGTCTGAGTCATCCCAGGTTTCCAAATAATCTGATGCGTTTGCAAATCTTTCCTCTCTGTTCCCGATGTCCTTTCAGGCCAGATTAACCACACTAATTGTTGAGTTGAGGTACTCCATTGCCTCGACATATATGTTGAAGCTATTATTATGACACCAGGGTATCTTAGAGAACCACCCAGTAATCTAGCTCTGATTTGTATTCCCAGTGGGATGATTCTGGTCGTCATTCTCAAAAGCATCCCGTGAGGCCATTTAATTAGAAGGTATTCCATCTTTGGGTTCTTTAACCCAAGATTCACTCTACTTACTTCGTGTTGATAGTGTTTGCTCGTACCTTTAGGATATTGATAAACTTTGTGATAGTCCTCAAGGTCCATGGTATATCATTCTTCCAATACCATGAACCATCATGACAAAAATTCTCCTGAACCAAAGGATCACAATGAGAGTGCTCTTGATGAGTTCTCCATTCTATATTATGACTCTGCCAGTTCTACCTTTCGCCATGGGTTATCCGGAAGAAATAAGTTGAGCTTGCTCGACCTACTAACTCATGCATCCACAACTCAGAAAGTTATATGTTCCTTTGAGTTGTCCCTCTTCACCTATATTCCGATCATCGTCTATCAATTGATAGTCGGAGTATTTGTGCATCAGTGTTCGTCGATGCCTATTATTCTTGTGGTCCGTTAAGCTATTCTATTCTGGAGTGACTAGGATAAACAAAGACTAGGAGAAACAAACTCTAGTACCTCATCCATTTCTAGGATTGGGTCGACATAGTTGTATTCCGCTGATCAAATTGCCAATCCAACTTTTGTTATGTTCTACCTTGGAGTGTTGCCCTCTTTATGTCAGGAATGTCATGAGAATTGCACCAACTCTTATGAATTCTTGATGAAGTGATACTTCTCGCCATCATCATTCATTTCTTGGCCTCTGTTTTTTTGTAACCGGAATGCCGACAAGTGAATCATGATGTGTGAAATAAATACTCCCAGCAACTCGGTTTCTCGGTAGTTATTGGACAATAATATCATTCTTAGCATGTTGTTTATAGAATCACCATTCTAGGATTGATCATGCTACATAGTCCATATTTCCCGGTGCACCCCTCGGTCAATGAGTTAGAGTCCTGTCAACCCCTCACTTTGTTGATCATATCGTCTTGCCCTGAAAAGCAAGATTGTTCTCAAGCTTAGTCACATATTGGTGGTTCATGATTTTCCGAATATCTTCTCGGAAGTGTCACCAGGTTGTTCCTTGGCTGTTATGCTCATCTCGTGATCAAGTTAGTTTCTTGTAAACCACCCCTTCTCCAAGAATCTGTGTTGGATACCCCTTAGCTGGTTGGTTTAGATAAACAACAACTTGGAGAGTTGGAAGATAAAAGATTTCCTAACCTAGTTCGTTCCGAAGGGATATCTTTGCATTTGTGTGTGTGTTGAAGTAAGATGCTATCTTCATCGAGTGGTCCTCGTGATCAGTTGTTGGACCTATTATCTTATCCAATCTTTGATTTGACTATGGTCTATCATCAAATCAAATCAGAACCAACAATGTTCGTAGTGTTGTCTTACTCGTGGGTGTTTTCCTCGAGCATACACCATTATATATTTTGGGTCTGACCAATGCTATCACTTTGTTCACATAGTTGTGGAACTCCGTCTTCATGGAAAACTCGATGATTTGTTGTTGATCCCATCAATAGCATGTTATCTTCTCCCTGATTCATGTTGAACATTAAGCTAGTGTTGGAAACTTGTGTAAGCATTTACTTCGTGTCCCTTTCATGAAGCATATGTTTGATGAAAGAAGTGACTTCCTCTAATTCATGTACATTTGGTGCAAGTTGCCGCCATGAATTTGAGAAAGCTTGTTTTTGTTTCCTACCGAACCATCCCAAGTCAGTCATGCATGTGCAAAGTATGCTATGGTTTGACAGGCTCGTTACCTCCATTCCATATGTATCTTCTAGTACACAAAGCGACTGATTGATTTGTTCAAGGATAAGAAGTTCAAATGCTATTGCCGAAGGGCCCAGACGGACATGCACAAGACTTCGTTATCTTCAATGATGGTTCCCCACCTGAACTCGGTAGTGTTTTGTTGTAAAACTACCATGTGGTCATGCTTGTCTGGGACATTGTGTTCACATGTGTGTAGCAGAACCAGCTCATGTTTTGGAGCTTGCTACCGCAGTCCATTTCCCGAGAATCTTGCAATGTCATCTCGTCGATTTGTGTTGCAACCTTTCCTTTTTCACACATGTTGTTTGGAATATCCTGTTACCAACCAGATCTGAATCTCAAGAAGATCTGATGGTTGGAACATTCCCAACATTTTCATTTTGTTCCCAGCTTGCACCGCCATTGTGCCAATTTCCCATGGGCTGCCCCTCTTAGTAATTGTTGTTCAGGATCATCTTCAAAAGTGGTCCCACCATGGGTCCCATCCATTTCCGATGATAAGCAAAGATCATCCATTGCATTGGCTTCAACAAGGTAGTCCGCATCATCCATTTAGTCTGAGTATGTCATTCTTTCAAAGTCCTTCGAACGACCGATTGTGATTTGCCTTAGGCTGCTATAGAGAGTTTCAATGGTCTTTTTACCAAAAGTAACTCTTTTTGCCACTTAAGGGTGTATTCTATGAGTAATCTTCCCTAATGTGTCCCGTTATGGAATCATGGCAATTGCTTCCTTGCTACTTTGAAACCTATGCATCGTCTTACTTAGGCATGGGATTCTTGCCTACCAAACTGAACGTTGTCATCTACCTCTTTCCATTGCTCCTGATGTGTGTTTTATGCCTCAACTCAAGAAATGTTCTTACCTCTCACTCCATGAGTTGATCTTGAATGCTCGACCTTTGAGGAGATCGTTTTCTATAGAGTTTCCTTCTGTTGTCGTTGTATTGGATGAAGATGTCGAAAGCATAGACGTCAAGATCAATTGGAGCAATGAATCAACATCTTCGAGAAGGCAGTTGGATCAAGAATATCGTGTTAGCTTTGTGTCCCCTATGTCTTCTTACCTCATGTCTTGAATCTTGGGACAAGATTCTTGTTTAGTGGGGGTGAGTTGTCATAGCCCTGGAATTCTACTTTGTAATAGGTGCATCAGTGAGTGGCATCCATGCATCATGTTTAAATTCCATTTAAATGTGAATTGGGGAAATTGGAAAGCCTCAAAGATCATTTCTAAAAATGTTCAACATTAAAAATTGCTTCAAATAGACACAAAAATGTTCCTGTTAAGCTATAAAAATATTGGCAAGAGGTAAAATTCAAACCAATATTTTTGGAGTCTCATGGATATTTATTTTGGGCCTTTGAAATTAAATAAATAATTATTTGACTTTTGGATTATATTCATTTTATATAGAATATATTTCAAAATGCCCTGAAATTATTTATGTGCATTTGGAAAAGTCCATAATGGCAACATACAAATATTCAGAATGTTTTGCCCTGCTTTGATTTAATTTTGAATTTGAATCAGTGGCAAAATGAATAAATAAAAAGAAAACAACACAAAAAATAAAATAGAGCAGAGACTTACCTGTGCAGCCCGCTTACCTGGTCGGCCCACTGGCCCGGTGCCAGTCATCCCTCTCCTCGGGACAGAAGGACGCCGCCTGATGTCTACTACACAACCTTCTTCTTGTAGACATTGTTGGGCCTCCAAGTACAGAGGTTTGTAGGACAGTAGCAAATTTCCCTCAAGTGGATGACCTAAGGTTTATCAATCCGTGGATGCGTAGGATGAAGATGGTCTCTCTCAAATAACCCTGCAACCAAATAACAAAGAGTCTCTTGTGTCCCCAATGCACCCAATACAATGGTAAATTGTATAGGTGCACTAGTTCAGCGAAGAGATGGTGATACAAGTGCAATATGGATGGTAGATATAGGTTTTTGTAATCTGAAAATATAAAAACAGCAGGGTAACAAGTGTTAAAAGTGAGCGTAAATGGTATTGCAATGCTAGGAAACAAGGCCTAGGGTGCATACTTTCACTAGTGGAAGTTCTCTCAACAATAATAACATAATTGGATCATATAAATATCCCTCAATATGCAACAAAGAGTCACAACAAAGTCACTAATAGTGGAGAACAAATGAAGAGATTATTGTAGGGTATGAAACCACCTCAAAGTTATTCTTTCTGATCGATCTAGTCAAGAGTCCATAGTAAAATAACACGAAGCTATTCTTTCCGTTCAATCTATCCTAGAGTTTGTAATAGAATAACACCTTAAGACACAAATCAACCAAAACCCTAATGTCACCTAGATACTCCAATGTCATCTCAAGTATCCGTGGGTATGATTATACGAAATGCATCACACAATCTCAGATTCATCTATTCAACCAACACAAAGAACTTCAAAGAGTGCCCCAAAGTTTCTACCGGAGAGTCAACACGAAAACGTGTGCCAATCCCTATGCATAAGTTCACGAGGTCACGAAACCTGCAAGTTGATCACCAAAACATACATCAAGTGGATCACGTGATATCCCATTGTCACCATAGATAAGCACATGCAAGACATACATCAAGTGTTCTCAAATCCTTAAAGACTCAATCCTATAAGATAACTTCAAAGGGAAAACTCAATCCATAACAAGAGAGTAGAGGGGGAGAAACATCGTAAGATCCAACTATAATAGCAATGCTCGCGACATATCAAGATCGTGCCGAATCAAGAACATGATAGAGAGAGAGAGATCAAACACATAGCTACTGGTACATACCCTCAGCCCTGAGGGTGAACTGCTCCCTCCTCATCATGGAGACCGTCGAGATGATGAAGATGGCCACCGGAGAGGGATTCCCCCCCTCCGGCAGGGTGCCGGAACGGGTTTAGATTGGTTTTCGGTGGCTACAGAGGCTTGCGGTGGCGGAAATCCTGATCTAGGTTATTTTCTGGAGGTTTCTGTATTTATAGGAATTTTTTGCGTCGGTCTCATGTCAAGGGTGTCTCCGAGTCCTCCACGAGGGTGGAGGGAGCACCCTACCCCCTGGGCTCACCCTCCTATCTCGTGGATGGCTCAGGACTCTTCTGGCCCAACTATTTTACTCCGGGGGCTTCTTTTGGTCCATAAAAAATCATCAAAAATTGGCACGTCAATTGGACTCCGTTTGGTATTCCTTTTTTTGTAAAACTCAAAAACAAGGAAAAAACAGAAACTAGCACTAGGCTCTAGGTTAATAGGTTAGTCCCAAAATCATATAAAATAGCATATAAATGCATATATACCATCCTAGATGGATAATATAATAGCATGGAACAATCAAAAATTATAGATACGTTGGAGACGTATCAAGCATCCCCAAGCTTAATACATGCTCGTCCTCGAGTAGGTAAATGATAAAAACAGAATTTTTGATGTGGAATGATACCTAACATATTTATCCATGTAATTTTCTTTATTGTGGCAAGAATATTCAGATCCAAAAGATTCAAGACAAAAGTTTAATATTGACATAAAAATAATAATACTTCAAGCATACTAACAAAGCAATCATGTCTTCTCAAAATAACATGGCTAAAGAAAGCTATCCCTACAAAATCATATAGTCTGGCTATGCTCTATCTTCATCACACAAAATATTTAAATCATGCACAAACCCAATGACAAGCCAAGCAATTGTTTCATACTTTTGATGCTCTCAATTTTTTTCAATCTTCACGCAATACATGAGCATGAGCCATGGACATAGCACTATAGGTGGAATAGAATGGTGGTTGTGGAGAAGACAAAAAGGAAAAGATAGTCTCACATCAACTAGGTGTATCAACGGGCTATGGAGATGCCCATCAATAGATATCAATGTGAGTGAGTAGGGATTGCCATGCAATGGATACACTAGAGCTATAAGTGTATGAAAGCTCAAAAAGAAACTAAGTGGGTGTGCAGCCAACTCGCTTGCTCACGAAGACCTAGGGCATTTTGAGGATCCAATCATTGGAATATACAAGCCAAATTCTATAATGAAAGATTCCCACTAGTATATGAAAGTGACAACATAAGAGACTTTCTATCATGAAGATCATGGTGCTACTTTGAAGCACAAGTGTGGTAAAAGGATAGTAGCATTGCCCCTTCTCTCTTTTTCTCTCATTTTTTTTGTTTTTTTTTTGTTTTTTGGGCCTTCTCTTTTTTATGGCCTCTTTTCTCTTTTTTTTTTTATTTTTCGTCGGGAGTCTCATCCCGACTTGTGGGGGAATCATAATCTCCATCATCCTTTCCTCACATGGGACAATGGTCTAATAATGATGACCATCACACTTTTATTTACTTTCAACTCAAGAATTACAACTTGATACTTAGAACAAAATATTCCCTGATTTGACCAACCATGCTCTGCTTTCAAGCTGGTCATATTTACTCTTAAAGCTTGTGGTATATGTTTCTAAGATGCCCCGATGAGTTGAACCTATGCCTTCCTTAATCAGGGTGAACCCGAAAGTTTTGACGGGTCATACTCCTCTAGTAATTCACCAGGTAGGTTTTCACACTCAAATTAGTTTTAATAGAGCAGTGAATGAATGGTCATGCATTAGAGAAGTGTAAGTCGACCTTGAACCTTGTGTTCATGCCCATGAACACAATGTAGATCTTATCATTAAAGCTTCTCTTCAATTAATTATTCCCTTGGTATAAGTTCATCTTATATCTCGGATCTGGCCTTTTGCAATCGTGGTTCCGACCATGTTCTCCTTTAAATACCATTTCTCGTGCAAGTTTAAACAGTTGTCTTCTGCAGAGCGATACCCCATTCCAACCTCAACTTTGATCTATCGTCGAGTATTACCCCCTAGAATCTCTAGATTATCACGGGACTGCATAACATCTTATGAGTTCTTCATCAACTATTATTTCTCACCGATTCCAATTTTTCATAGGTTCTGAGTTGTTAGTCGCTCAAGAACACCGATATGTGAATCGATTCTGCCTTCCGATTCGATAACTCTAAGTAATTTCCATGGCTTATAAGTTTAATAATTCTTCAAGTCATTCCTAGCCTGATCGGCTATATCATTATCGTGCTAACTTTTAACTGTGCTATCTGGTCCTTCTTCCCGGAGCACAATTTTTGACGATAAGCTAAGCTTACGTTGATCTTCCTCGTCATAGCATTTCGCCTTGAATGTCAAGCTTGATTTCGAGTTTGTGTTGTACCCGTGGTTCCAATAACCTTGTGCTTCATCATTCCTTTGACTTGTTGTCATCGCCAGTCGATTACATCTTCATGAAATCTCTCGACAAATTTGTCGTGATCATCATCAACATTCTGAGCTCTTCCAGGATATCAATCGACTCCATGATGAGAAATATGATCCTTGCCCCTTGATGATTGTGTTATCATCAACAACATTATTGCCTTCCCTCCAACACAAACTTGTTCATGTTATGGAGCTCCTTGCTATCCAGCTTATGTTATGTTCTACCTTGTAGTATTGTCGTCTTTTATGTCAAGAATGTAGCGAGAATTTCATCACCTAATAAGAATTCTTGATACAAGTTATACTTCTCGCCATCTCTGTTCATTCCTTGATCACCGTGTTGTATCTAACCGGAAAACTGACAATTGAACTATGACATCCAAATTCAAAACTTCTAGCAACCCTATTACTTTGAAGTTAATGGTCGACAGTTCATTCTTAGACTATTGGTAATTGTATCACCATTCTAACATTGATCGTGCTACCAAGCCCATATTTCGGGTGCATCTTTCAACCAATTTTTAAATATGTGTGTTTCCTCAAGTATACATCATTATATCATTTGATCTGCCAATTGTTATCTCCTTGTTCACATAATTGTGTAAATCCATCTTTTTGGAAATCTTGATGAGTTGTCGCTGAGTCCATCAGCCACCTCCTCATCCTCTCCTTAGTTTAATGATGAACTCTTGTTTCGGTACTCGCTCCCATAGTTCATTTCCTGAGAATCATACATTGTTGTATCGTCAATTTGTGTTGCACCTTTTCTTCTCCGGCATCCTAAGTCTAAGGTATCATGACACCAATTCGATTTGAACCTCGGTCAGATATGATGGTTGGAACATATTTTCCAAGAGTTGTAACATTGGTCTTTATATCACTCGGTAAGGTGATGTCATGCCTAGCACACCTGACCGGAGGACCTATTGTTATAGTTTCCTTTTTAGCAAGGCTAACCATTCTTCCCTGAGGAACTTGTAAGACTTATTCTATCAGTTGTTCCTGATGAATCCTTTGTGTATCCAAGTCCGACCTTTGCTTGATGACCATGTCAATGCTATCTCGAAGCATGTCCATGGTACTCCGATTTTCAACAAGAACATTTGAAGCCCAATGCTAAATGTTTCCTGCTCGATTATCCAAACACCGTTGTATGCGTAATATCATGAAAATTCTCTCCCCTACATAAAGAGTTTACTACATTATATCCTATCATGGATATCATGCTCTGCTTGTCCTTCCGAAGGATATACCCTTGAAATATGTGTTTAAACACATTTTCCTTTCCATTGTTCTATTTAATCTGATAATCATATTTTCCTTTCCAATTGTTGGGTTAACGTTTCTGGTGATCTATATGATCTAAGCCGTAATATTCTCCTGCTTATGTAAACACCTCGATGTACAATTCTGTCAGCAAGACCCTGTTACTATTGTTGATGACATTCTGATAGCCACCGATGGATGAGAACTTTGCCTATTGGTCCGCCTCGTTCAACGTGCAGGAACATGGTTCTCTTTGTCCCTCGTCCTTGGTACCAATGTTGTTGCCGACATAACTGACAGGCTATCCTCTGACATGCCTTGCTTACATGATCACGCAAGACGTCACCGTCCTTCCTACTTTTAACCAACATGGTGGGCCCATAACCCATAGTTCCACAGGATCAAAACCTAACTCTTCTGTACATTCCTGTCTTCCAAAAAATTTCCTCACGCTTGCCTTAGTATGTAATTCACAAGCCACCTTTTTGTGATCTGTTCTGCTATCAGATGCAATACTTATTCTTGATGCTCTGAACCCCTTTCACACTCTGTTTCAGACATCGAACGATTGTCCATCCGCTTGAAGCTTCTTATTGCACATTCTAGCCTTGCTCTCGATGACTTCCTTGAATTTCAACTCAAGAGATGCCTCGGTGCCACGTTTGCAAGATAGCCCTTAGGTACCTATCTTGTGTTGAGCCCCGTCCTTCCCTAGTCTTTCTCCCTTAGTCCACCCCTTAAATCTCAGGACGAGATTTCTTGTAGTGCAGGAGAATTGTGACGCCCGGATAATTAAGCTACAGTAATCCCCCATTAATGGTGCCATGTCATCACATTACTGTTGCTAATCCTCGCATGATCCAAAACATAATTCGATTCAAGTTCAAATTAAAGTCCAAAATTCAAATTTCTCAAACCTGCAAAATAAAATGTTCAAAGTGTGGCAAATATTTCATAACCAATTATGGTGTTGTCCGAACATTTCTGTAAAAGTATTTAAATGCTCTTTTCTGAATAAAACAGTGCCAAAATAGCAATATCTATCCCATTTATAATTAATACAAATCCAAATGAAATCATCTTGCCATCAAACCTTTTTCTGGCAGTGCTAAATATTGCATGTAATTTATCGAGCCAAGTCTCATATTTTACAAATGTGAATGCGTGGTCTAACAATTTGCAAAACAATGTAGAAATAAAAGAAACAGAGAAGAAACATAAGGGAACACCTAAACCTATTGGGCCACTTGGCAGCCATCCATGGCTCCTTGCCGTGGTGGCAGCCATCGGCCGGCTCTGCCCTCGCCTACAAGACCACGTTCGTCCGCCCCTCTAACCCTAGATCCCTATTTCTCCTTCTCCCTGCTCCCTCTCCTCAATCTGGAAGGACCCAAACCGCCGTTGCCATGGAGACCCTTGCCCGCATGGCCACCGTCGCCCCCTTGCCATTAGAGGCTATCCAGCGGAAGCGCCGTTGTCGACTACATCATCTTGGAGGAGTCGTTCAAGCTAGAGATCCCCGCGGTGCCCGATCCGTCCTCGTCCTCCCCATTCCCCGCCGCTGTGTCGCGTCTCCGTCTCCTCCCCGACCGGCCTCGTCGAGCCTCGCCGCCCCTATTCCCCTGCTCATGGGCAAGCTCACCCTCCCCTCCTTCATTCGCCTTTCTTCCACTCATCGTAAACGCCATAGGTCGCTGTCGGTGTCAAAACCGGCGGATCTCGGGTAGGGGGTCCCGAACTGTGCATCTAAGGCGGATGGTAACAGGAGGCCGAGGACACGATGTTTACCCAGGTTCGGGCCCTCTTCATGGAGGTAATACCCTACGTCCTGCTTGATTATTCTTGATAATATGAGTAGTACGAGAGTTGATCTACCATGAGATCAAAGAGGCTAAACCCTAGAAGCTAGCCTATGCTATGATTGTTCTTGGTCCTACGGACTAACCCCTCCGGTTTATATAGACACCGGAGGGGGCTAGGGTTACACAGAGTCGGTTACAAGGAAGGAGATCTATATATCCATATTGCCAAGCTTGCCAAGCTTGCCTTCCACGCCAAGGAGAGTCCCATCCGGACACGGGACGAAGTCTTCAATCTTGTATCTTCATAGTCCAACAGTCCGGCCAAAGGATATAATCCGGCTGTCCGGATACCCCCTAATCCAGGACTCCCTCAATAGCCCCTGAACCAGGCTTCAATGACGATGAGTCCGGCGTGCAGATTGTCTTCGGCATTGCAAGGCGGGTTCCTTCTCCGAATACTTCATAGAAGATTTTGAACACGAGGATTGTGTCCGACTCTGCAAAATAAGTTCCACATACAACCATAGAGAATAATATTTTCACAAATTTAATCTGCCGACGCATTCCGCAGTGTGACATCACACCCCAGCCAGGTCACCATTCAAATCGTTTTTCACAACCAACCTTAGTGTGTTTCGCGAGGCGGTTTCCTTGGCACGTCTGGTCAAAGCAGAGATCATGTCCCCTTATTACGGGATTCCCATCAATACGGACGTGGGTAACCGAACCACGCCATCAATTACTGTTCTTGGGGGATAAGCGAGTTTTACCAGGCTGGTGGGGGTACATAGTTTTGTCTGCCCTTATAAAGGTATAAGGGTTCACCTTTTTCTACCCACGCCTTCTTCCTCCTTGCTCATCCATTCTCGCGCACTCGAGCTCCAGCGCCCAAGTCCACATCCTTCTCCTCAACCCTCTCTAAACATGTCCGGAGCAGGAGGCAAGTGGATGGTCTCCAACATTGCGGAGGGAGACATCAAAAAGCTACGCAGGGCCGGATACTTAGCCGCGGATATTGCGCACCGGCTGCCAGCCACGGGGCAGATCGTCCCTACCCCGGAACCTTACGAAAGGGTGGTTTTCCTCACACACTTCATCCGCGGACTGGGGTTTCCCCTCCATAAATTCGTCCGCGGCCTTATGTTCTATTATGGGCTAGACTTCCATGATCTAGCTTTGCATTTCATCCTCAACATCTCGGTGTTCATCATCGTGTGCGAGGCTTTCCTTCGTGTCCCGCCCCACTTCGACCTGTGGCTGAAGACCTTCACTGTCAAACCGAAGGTATTAAGCAGCCAACAAGCGGAATGCAGCAGAGCCATGGTGGGCAAAATGCCCAATGTTACATGGCTCGAGGGCTCCTATGTGGAGACCATAAAGGGGTGGCAATCGGGGGGTTCTACATCACCGAGCCACGCAACACCAACTAGGTGGCAGCCCCCGAGTTTCAATCCGAAATCCCCACGCGGCTCACTTCCTGGAAGGAGAAGGGCCTGTCCTGGGGCTCGTCGGTGGAGCTGGACGAACTCCAGAAGTGTATCCGGAACATGATAGGCAAGAAACTCAAGCTTGTCAACATAGTCCAGGTCATGCTCTTCCGCCGGATCCTCCCGTGTCAACAACGGGCTTTCAACTTATGGGAGTTCGACCCGGCCCAGCACCAGACTCTACGCAAGCTCTTCAACACGATGCATAAGGACGCCTGGAAGGTGCTGTTCAAGGGCGCCAAGGTCCCCCCTCCCCTTACCGAGGACCGCGGGCTAAGCGCGACGCGCCCTGTGCATCCGGTAAGTTATGTACATCTCGTAGGGTATTTATTTTCCATAGTTTAACCATGTGCGGGGTCTGAGCTCACACGCCTTTGACAGGACTGGGTGGAGACATCGGAGCAGATTGACTGTCTGGCCCCTCTGCCCGAAGACCCTGCAGACGCTCTCCTAACGGAGATGCGGACTCTGGCTCCTTATGAGGTGTCGGAGAAGAAGATCAAGAAGAATGCCACGAGAACCCGAAATTGTTCCCGGCGTCAGGTGGTATCGGACTCATCGTCCGATAACTCCGAGACGCACTCCTCCGTGAAAACGAGGAGGAGGAAGATGACGGTTCTCCCCCTCAGCCGGGGGAGACAGGAAAAGGAAGGCCGCCCCAACCGGGGAGGCCGGAGGGTCCAAAAAGGGAAGGACTCTCCTTCCGGACTGTTCCACCACCGCCACCGACAGCGAAGAAGAGTGGTTACTCAGGGCCAAGCCCCTGGCAAAGTTGTAAGTATTCGGATACCAGAGTAACTCATAGCATACTTTTATTGCACTGCTTCTCCTAACGTCGAATATGATCATGCAGTCCGCCCCGAGCCTGCGTCGACGTATCCTCGTCGGATGGTTCCTTGGACTCGTCGGATATGAATAGTGAGTCACTTCCAACCGCCTCCTCTCCTCGCCCTACGGACAATGTCGAGGTATTGTCTCAAGGGGCATCGAACCGAGGGGAGGTAGTCCTGGAGGCGCCTCAAGGCGACCTTCTGGACTCCAGGCGCAAAGGGAGCAGGACTCCCAAGGGCTCCAAGTTCGGCCCTCAGCCGAACACTGCGCCGGAACCTCCGGTGGTTCCGGACTCCAGCAGGTGGCCCCCTGCCAAGAGGAGCAAGCCGCCTGTGCCGGTGACCTCTGTCTATCCAGAGACACCGGACAACCTGCTGGGAGCGCTTCACGGCACTTCCATCAACGAAGAGCACCGCACTGTTATGAGTGCAGTGATCAAGAAGGTTCAGCCACCAAGAGCGGACTGACTGAAGCATGTGCCAGCCTTCTAACAGGCTTTGAGGTAAGTATTTAAAATATAGGAAAATATTACCGCATAGACAGTAGCCCCTGATGCTCTGTTTGGTGTTCACAAAGAAAAGCCAAATAGAGGATCAAATAATATCTACAGGAGTCTAATACAAGTATGTCTATATGCGTATGCAGGCTTCACTGCTGACCTCGGCCGCACTGACTGCAGAGGTCGCTGCACTGAAGCAGAACGTCGAGCGGTCCGAGAACAAACTCGGCCTTGCCAAGAGGAAGCTCGAGGAGAACAAAGGTAAGTAATATCTTGTCTATATATATATACTAGACCATCCCTCGGTCGATCGACCAGGGTGAGGAATTACTTATTCTTCATCCTGGGTATTAAATAGACCTATATATGGAAATACATGTCACAAAGTAGTCAAGTGTATAGAATCACATGCACACCGAAGCATAAAGAGGGAGACGATTTGATAACCTACGACATCAACAGAATAAAAAGAATGCCATCGACATAAAGATAAATGTAAAAGGAAAAGCATTTATCTCTAATTTACCAGGAAACTAATAGTTGGATGCACTTAAAGAAGGCAATCTTAGGAACACTTCGGTTCAGAAAAGCAAGTCAGGAGCACAACTTAATTATCTCTACTCTCATATTTAACTCCGGCTCCAGCTTATCAGTTTAGAAAAGCAAGTCAGCACAACTCAATTACATGTACTCTCATATGTAATTCCAGGAACACATCAGTTTAGAAAAGTAATAGATATAATAGCATGGTTGAAGATGCCACTCATACTTGCAACTCGTAATTTCTGAGGCAACACAAATACATGAACAAACTAAAACATTGAGCAAGCTAATGAGTTAGAATAGAGAGGATAAAAGTGAATCACAAAAAGGTATCAATATGAGATAAATATGAGAAGCAAAACAGCAGTTGTGTCAAGGGTTTGATTAGTGGGTCAGCAGGTCTGTCACCCGGTCTGTGGTGCAGTGCAGGACCAAGAACAGGACCGTCACCTTCTTCATGATATTATATCAAACTAATAAAATAATAAGGATAGCTCAGGGCTGGAGAGACGTAGTCTAGAGCAAAGGAGGTGGATACATAGCTTTGTGCTGAGCATCACCAATGCACATACTAATGGCGCCGTCTCTGGAGCTAGCAGCAGATTATCAAATATTGGCACAACAAGCCGCAGTACCAGCCTTCGAGCTCCTCAGTGAAGAGAATCATACTGGATATTGTTCTTATCTTTCTAAAAAAGGTAAAAAACTGATTGAATTTAGTCTGATGTTTCTTCCAGTTTTAGTTATATTGTCACTGTGATCATGCAGATGCAATTCAAACCTTAGAAATATTCAGTAAACTACTGTACTGAAAATGAAGTAGCTGTCATCTTTTTAGTACCTAATTAAGAATCTCCAACCTTAGGTACATATCATGCCATCGATCAACATAGCAAAGATCAACCATGTCACTTGTAGAAATTATGCCAACACTGCAAAGAGTAGAGCTTTCTCCTCATATCCCTAAAGAAGTGAATAATAAGAAAATCAAACTTTCTGTAAAAAGCACACTGAGATAAGCAAATCAGAGGCAATATGCACCATACCCTGAGGAGCCAAGTGTCATTTGTGTGGATGAATAGAGCACAACAATTTTGTCCTAGTTGATTTGAACATTCAATAGCATAGCACCAGAGCAGCAAAAATATTAGTAATCAGTAGCACGGGTAAGAGGAGGGTGTGGTAATTATACTTGCAGAATGGGCATTGTGTCATTCGAAATTGCTAAAACTGCAAAAAGAGTAACAAATATAGAGATGTTACTACTCGATTTTTCAAGCGGTCAAACTTTGTAAACATTGGTCATCATACATCAAATATAACTATAATAGGGTAATGAGAAAGGAAAGGGTACACAGGTATATTTGTGCAGAATGGACATGGCATATTCACCTTTATTCTATTTTTATTTATTTTAAAGTGTTGCTATTCCGGTTTTGCTATTGCGTTAAAAAGTAAGCAAAGCTTATGGCTAGATTTGAATTCTCTGCTCATAAATATTGATTTTGTAGCTATTGCTCAATTAATTGACACAATGTGGCTACTCGCAAAAAGAATTATGTCCACAATGATTAGAACACATGCTTTGAAGAGGACCCTACCAACATGATACATCTATAAATAGCAAGACTACTTTGATAATCAAAAGGTAGGATTGTGCCTACATAAAACCCATCGGTTCTGAGGTATGTTTTTAACCCCATTTTTTCTGACAAAAGGTTGAGCACTTCATAAAGCTTCTACACTATCCGCAGTCATATAGTGAGCTATGTGAGTCAACAAATTACTACAGTGACATTATTATAATAGTAAAGCATATGTTATTTATTTAGCAGAAACAATATGTCATACCCTGCAGAAAAATGTAGTTTGTTTGGTGCATCTGCTGAAGGCTTGATATCATATATGCCACTGGAGGAGCAAAAGGACAAAGCATCAGCAGCTGCAATACGTAATACAAAAGAAAAGAGCACTCAATTTAATGACCATACAATAATACATATATACGATCTATATAAGAAACAAACCAACTTTAATCTGGAACACAAAAGGCCACTTAGTTTCAGATAAGATTCTCTTAACAAAATAACCCAACCGTAACATGCAACAGAAAATAGCACAACCTCATCTTTATATAAGACGTGGAAACAACCACTGCAGACCACGCATAGCTAACCCGAGGCTAATGTGAGGCGTAGAACATACGGCAACACACATGCATTTCATCGAGGAGCACACGCGCATTTCGTCAAACACCTCACAGACAAGCACCCATAGAGAAGTAGAGGAGCCGTGCACTAACCTCGACGGCAAGGACAGAACGACCCAAGCTCCTACACCAGAGACAAGACGAAGGCAAGGAAACTGCACACGAAGGGAAGAAACGGAAGAGGGCGAGATCAGCAAACCGAAGGAAGAATAGAAGGGAAGAACACGAGAAGAGCAGGAGGAACCTCAACCGTCAGCACCCATGGAGCAAAGCACGGCCATCGCAATAGCCCGCAGTGCAGCATGGTCGAAGGGGGCGAAGCGAGCCGGCGAGGAGAGGGCGCAGTAGTGCGGCAGGGAGGAAGACAGCAGACGGACGAAGCAAGCGGGCAGAAAGAGGCAACAGAAGAGGAAAGGGGAAACCGAAGAGAAAAGGATCCTCTGTCCACTATGATGGCACGTGCAAACCTTACACACCACCATCGAGACCCACGATACGAAGCTCGACATGCGGCCTGCGTGTGCCCATAGCCCGCCGTCAAAGAGAGCAGCGAACCTGCAGGCTACGTACCGGCGAATGCATGAGTCGCGCACGTCTCGCGTAGGGCCCACCATGCAGTGCACGCACGTCCACTGCCCCCCTGCGTGCGTAGGCCATAGCCACAGTAATGAGCTCAAGCTATCAGGAAGCCATTTTTCGAAGTTCACTACGCCGATGCACGGCAGACGACACTAATGAGCGGGACCTGAAGGGAATAGGGGCCATCAGTCAGACGGAGAAAGAGGCAGCAACGGTCACCGAAGACCTGCAGCAAAAGAAAGGCGGCGGTACAACGAGGGTCCCGACCAGGATGCACGCCCCTCTCTCCAAACGCGGGACGCGACGGAACGCACACGAAAAAAACACAACAGTAGACAGACGGGTGGGACCATAAGAAAGACAGGCCCACCTGCAGCGGCTCCATCCACCGAGCTAGAGAAGCGAACCGCAAATGCAACATCAATGACTCGAGGCAGGAAAACCGCACGACGCCCACGACGTATGCATGCGGCGCGTCAGGGGTGGTCGCCCGCGACCAAGAAACAACTGACCCAACAAATAGCACACAAGGCTGATCCCACAGGTCATCGCCCCAACGAATTCACCAGAAGGTAAAAACGAAGAATGAAATTTCCAACAAAGATCCAACGTCAACCAAGCCAAGAAAGATAAGTTTGACCATCATCCAACTGACGAAATCGACGCAAATCGAGGGACCTTCGTGGAGACGAGTTGCTAGCCTCATTATATGTTAAAATATAAGAAAGATGTGGTTGCAAAATGATAGGATCATCATGGATGTGCCAGGGGCCACGACCGAAGTGGCAACCCTGAAGCGAGCGCTGTCCGAGGCCGAAAACAAAGCGGCCAAGGAGCACACCGAGCAGGAAAAACAAGAGGCACGGGTGGGCGAGGTGCAGCAAGAGCTCCAGGCTCTCGTGAAGAAGCACGAGACTTTGGAGCTTGACTCGAAGATGCGAGAGTCCGATCTTGCCGCGGCCCTCGAGAGAACAAAGCATGCCAAGGCTGAAGCCCAAAAGGCCCTCCAGGAAATTGAGGCGATGAGGAAGATAGCAGCGGGTAAGGCGTTCATTATGCAAAGCAAGCATGTGAAAGTAAATTACTTGTTACTTACCCGAGTCCGGAGCTCTCCAGGAGCATTCACAGATTTGCCCCGCAGCGTGTCGGATGCCGCAAAGTACTACCAGGCCGAGGAGGGAAGCTCGACGGAGAAGTTTTTCTGGTCTCGGTATACTGGGACTGAACACCCGATGCCTGTGAGCGACCAGCTGAAGCAACCGGTCGAGCTGCACAAGGAGGCCGAACAGGCCATGAGGGGCCTTATAGTCCGGATGTGGCCTGGCAATTCCCTTCCCAACAGCTACTTTTGGCCTGGTGAGGCGGCTTGTGGATGCCTGCCCATGGCTGGAAGTCATAAAGCGGTCCGTTTGCATCGAAGGTGCATGCTGGGCTTTTGCCCGTGTGAAGCTGCACTGGGCCAAGATGGATGCCGAGAAGCTGGTGAAGGAGGGGCCTCTGCAGGGCAAGGAGCATCGCCACCCTGAAATGTATTATGAGGGTGTCCTGAAGGTGCCCGTCTTGTGGCGGACGAGTGTGCGAAGGATGTAACTTTTGAATGAACTTGCTCGTGTGATCCTGTATTATGAAAACTTGTTCATGTGCGCTATGCAACGCTTGTTTGAATTTAAAATATTACCTTCTGTGTGGCTGTTTATCAAATCTGAGAGATGGCCAACCGTCGGCTTCTGCCACCATGCCACGAGTGTTGGGGTGTTCAGGATATATCTGAGCACTCTTTTTCCCATTGTTGGGTCCTTCGAGGGAGGTGCTCCGCACAACGAACAAGGCAATCGGATTGTAATGCTTTATCACTCTAACTTAGCCATAGAAGTCTACAATTTTAAATTTTGGCGAAGCCCCTAGTATTCGGAAGGCCGAATTCGGGGCGCTATACACACCTAAGCCGGACAAAGCCAACTCCTCGCCCTAAGCGGCATAAGTCTTTAAGGACTTGAGACCTCCCGAATAGCGACCAGCTCTCGCCTTATCATGCCAGTCAGTTTTAGCTTTCTCTACTGAGGTGCTTGCCCAGATGAACCGGGGCACAATCGCAGTAGTTCTCCCAGTGCTACCTTAGCCTATATAGGGGAAAGTAAGGTACCAAAACATGGGAGCCGGGCAAACCAAACTATTGACCAAAGACATGATTCGGAGTTGATGAATATAATGCTATAAGTTCGGGGTGACCCACTGTCGAAAGTGGTCGGACTTCTCACGCCGTATTATGGGGTATGCTTAAGCCCCTGGCTTATTGGCCGTACCAGAGTGTACGGGTGCTGAATGTGATGAATGAAAATATATATAAAAAAGAATAGAGAATGCGGCAATAGTCTAGTGCTATGCATTGTTTATTCAAAAAGGTGCGTGGATGTAGAATGATACAAGTAGTGTGCTAAGCAAAAAAGTAGGACTATTTGACATGTCCCCTCCAAGGGCAAGCTGAGGAATGGTATTTAAAGTAGGTATTCACTCGTTATCAGAGACCACCTGGGAGTTCCATGGTGCGACGTAGCTTTCTGCCTCCTTGGTTGTTGTATCGTGTGTCCGGCAATTGTACTGCCGGACGGGGTTTCCAGAGAGTAAAGTCCTGAAAGAGAGAAAAAATAACAGCGGGAAGCCCCTAGTGCGGTTGAGCCGCGTTTTGGGGCGTGCCGTAGTCGTGCCCCCACCCCCCACCTATGCCCATGGTATTTTCAATGCGTAATTATGTATGTGTGGCACGGATTTTGCCGTATGGCTGGGACTGGGGTGGGGGCCGCATTGCTATGCGCGCTTGGAACGTGCCAGGACGTCTTGTTGCTGATTACTTCGGGTGCACTTGATGGTGTCCGGGTGTTTAATCACCGAACTGGTGGATTGCCTGAAGAGGCTGCTTTGTGCTTCTGCTGCGAGGGCCGCAGTGTGCTCCTCCGTGTGGAGAGAGCACTCTGTGTTTCCATTGACTGTGATGACCCCCCGAGGTCCTGGCATCTTGAGCTTGAGGTATGCATAATGTGGTACCGCATTGAATCTCGCAAATGCGGTTCGCCCGAGCAGTGCATGATAGCCACTGCGGAACGAGACTAAATCGAAGATTAACTCCTCGCTTTGGAAGTTATCCGGGGATCTGAAGACCACTTCGTGTGTGACTGAGCCTGTGCAATGGGCCTCTACACCTGGTATGACACCTTTGAAGGTCATTTTTGTGGGTTTGATCCTTGAGGGGTCTATACCCATTTTGCACACTGTGTACTGATAAAGCAGGTTCAGGCTGCTGCCACCGTCCATAAGGACACGAGTGAGGTGAAATCCGTCGATGATTGGGTCTAGGACCAATGCGGCAAATCCGCCATGACGGATACTAGTGGGGTGGTCCCTGCGATCGAAGGTGATCGGACAGGAGGACCATGGGTTGAACTTTGGAGCGACTAGCTCCAACGCATATACGTCCCTTAGCGCACACTTCCGCTCCCTCTTGGGGATGTGGGTTGCGTATATCATGTTCACCGTCCGCACTTGTGGAGGAACCTCTTCTGTCCTCTGGTGTTCGGAGGCCGGGGCTCCTCCTCGTCATCGCTATGTAACCCCTTATCTTTGTTTTCGGCATTTAACTTGCCGGCCTGCTTGAACACCCAACATTCCCTGTTGGTGTGGTTGGCTGGCTTGTCGGGGGTGTCGTGTATTTGACACGAGCGATTGAGTATACGGTCCAAACTGGCGGGCCCGGAGTGCTTCTTTTGATTGGCTTTTTCTGCTGACCGGGTTTAGAGCCTCTGAATCCGGTATTGACTGCCGTATCCTCGGTATTGTCATTGTTGATGCGGCGCTTGTGTTTGTTGTGACGTGACCTGCCATTGCTATCCTTGGTATCCGAAGTACCATGGTTCTTTAATATATTATTGCTTCGAGCCAGCCAGCTGTCCTCTCCCGCGCAAAAGCGGGTCATGAGTGTCGTGAGGGCTGCCATAGATTTCGGCTTTTCCTGGCCAAGGTGCCGGGCGAGCCACTCGTCGCGGATGTTGTGCTTAAAAGCTTCTAGGGCCTCTGCATCCGAACAGTCGATGATTTGATTTTTCTTTGTTAGGAACCGTGTCCAGAATTGTCTGACCGATTCCTCTGGCTGCTGAATTATGTGGCTCAAGTCATCGTCATCTGGTGGTCGCATATAAGTGCCCTGGAAGTTGTCGAGGAAAGCGCCTCCAGATCTTCCCAACAGCCAATGGATTCTGCTGGCAGGATGTTGAGCCAATGCCGAGCTGGTCCTTTGAGTGGGAGGTATTTGATGGTGTGTAGATCATCACCGTGGGCCATGTGGATGTGCAGGAGGAAGTCCTCGATCCATACCGCAAGATCTGTTGTACTGTCATATTATTCGATATTTACGGGTTTGAAACCCTCTGGGATTTGGTGATCCATTACTTCGTCTGTTAAGATAGGGGGTGTGCGGCGCCTCTGTACTAGGCTATGTCGCAACGCAGCTCAAATAAGTCTTGTCCGCTGTGTTCGGCCCGGCCGGATTTACTTTTACTGTATCCGGCGTGACGGTTATCGTCTCGCGTAGTGGCGCGCCCTTGTGATCCGTAGATCGATCTTGCGTGTTTTGCTTTGTCCTCCAATACGTCTCGTAGGTCTAGCGTGTTTCCCCGTGCTTTGACATTTTTATTTGAGTGGCGTTGGGGTGCGGGCTGAGCTTTTGGCTGAAATGCCTCTTTGTCGCGGCCACGGGATGGCCGATCAGCCGCGTCATATGCTGGATATGTAGGTTTTAATGCTTCCTCCTCCAGTCGGGGTAGCAACCTGCGCTTTGGGTAACTCTAGGAGGGGCATTTGAGTTCATATTCCTCGGCCGCAAGGACTTTAGTCCATCTGTCAGCTAGCAAATCTTGATCAGCTTGAAGCTGTTGTTGCTTTTTCTTAAGGCTATTTGCCATGGCTATAAGTCGGTGCTTGAAGCGCTCTTGCTCGATGGGATCCTCAGGCACGACAAATTCGTCATCGTCGAGGCTTGCCTCGTCTTCGGAGGGAGGCAAGTAATTATCATCCTCCACCTCTCCATCTGCCGCTCTCTCGAGAGGGCTAGCTTCTCCATCCTCCTGCTCTAAATCTTGCTGGAGGGGATTGTCGTCATCTTCGGCACTGCCCGGAGTGCTATTATCTCCTGTGCCGGTATCACCGCTTTTGCTTTGGCGAGACTTAGAGCGGTGCCTCTATCATCGGCGCTTGGGTTGCTTCTTGGAGGGGTCATCCTCCGCTGTCCCGTCGCCATTGCCTTCTTTGTGTGTGTCCACCATGTATATATCATATGATGAGGTGGCTGTCCAGTGCCCTATGGGAAGTGGTTCCTGTTTGTCTCATGCATCATCGTCCATACCGTCGATGTCTTTGGAGTCGAAGTCGAGCGTGTTGGTCAAATCATCGACAGTGGCTACTAAGTGGGTGGTGGGTGGGCGGCCAATTTCTTCGTCATCCGCATCCCAATCCTGCCGGACATAGTTCGGCCAGGACTCTCCTGACAAGGAGAGAGACCTTAATGAGTTTAGTATGTCACCGAAGGGCGAGTGCTGAAAGATATCCACGGAGGTGAACTCCATGATCGGCGCCCAGTTGGATTCGATAGGCACGGGCGCAGGCGGTTCGGAGTCCGTGGCCAGGGAAGAATCCGGCAATTTGATGTCACGGCTCTCGTGAAGGGTAAGGTCGATACTTTGCTAGATCGCCGCTGAGAATGAGGCCTCCATGGCGGGGTCTATCCACCCGTCCATGGATGGCGCAATCGGTTCCAAATTGAGGGTCGGAGCGGTTGCCGGTGCGGTCTCCTGAACACTGTCCGATGGTAGAGCTTAATCATCCTCATCGTGACCGTGCGGCGCACTCGGCAGGGGCTCGAAACCGTCGAAGATCAAGTCTCTGCGGATGTCGGCCGTGTAGTTTAAGCTTCCAAACCTGACCTGGTGGCCAAGGGTGTAACTCTCGATCTGCTCCAGATGGCCAAGCTAGTTGGCCCGCAGTGTGAAGCCGCCGAATACAAAGATCTGTCTGGGAAGAAATGCCTCACCCTGGACTGCATCGCTATCGATTATCGAAGGAACCATCAAGCCTAATGATGACGACACAGAGGAACTCTCAATGAAAGCACCAATGTCGGTGTCAAAACCGGCGGAAATCTGGTAGGGGGTCCCGAACTGTGCGTCTAAGGCGGATGGTAACAGGAGGCCGGGGACATGATGTTTACCTAGGTTCGGGCCCTCTTGATGGAGGTAATACCCTACGTCCTGCTTGATTGTTCTTGATAATATGAATAGTACAAGAGTTGATCTACCACGAGATCGAAGAGGCTAAACCCTAAAAGCTAGCCTATGGTATGCTTGTTCTTGGTCCTACGGACTAACCCCTCCGGTTTATATAGACATCAGAGGGGGCTAGGGTTACACAGAGTCGGTTACCAGGAAGGAGATCTATATATCCATATTGCCAAGCTTTCCTTCCACGCCAAGGAGAGTCCCATCCGGACACGGGACGAAGTCTTCAATCTTGTATCTTCATAATCCAACAATATGGCGAAAGGATATAATCCGGCTGTCCGGATACCCCCTAATCTAGGACTCCCTCAGTCGTCGTCCCATCTCCCCTACCCGGAGTCACGCCCGTCACGCCCGAGCACATGCTCGTCGCGCGTCCTCGTGCCCTTGGCAGTCCACGGGCCTCTCTGGCCGCCCCTACCCTGTGTGTTCCGCGCCCAATGTGCGTGCGCCCAGCTGTGTCGCCCGCGCTGATTTATGCCCGCTCGATGCTCGCCCACTGTGGCCCTGCTGCTGCTCGCACCTTTAACCCGCCACTGCTTGTCGCTCGCAGACGCCGCCGCACTGCCTGTCCCTGCTGCCCGTCGCCTAACGCCTCCTTGCATGCGTGATGCTACTGCTCTTGGCGCGTAATGCTCTCCTGCCACAGTTGCCCGAAGACGCCGCTGCCGCACCTGCTTTGCTCCACGCACTGCATGCGCCGCTGTCGCACGCCGCCGTACCACACTGCAGGTCGCCGTAGCCGCGTGCTACTGCTTCTCTGCTGACGCTCGCTACATGGCTTCCGCTAGCCGCGTCGGCAGCGCCCCGCGCTCACCCGTGCCTGCCTCGCCTTCCCCAGTCAAGCCCGCGCCACGCCACTGCCCACCGCTCTGCTTATACTGCTGCTAGTTACTCTAGTATGGCTAGCTTTATGAATATTAAACCGAGCCACCCTCTGGGAAGCCCCTAAATTGCGGCTAAACAACTGTTAAGATGAGTAAGAATAATATTGGTAGGTAGTACACTTGTCAAAGCTCAAATGTTTCCATTGGACCAAATCAATTTGATGCATGGATTAATTCCTACGAAAATCACAAAATGCTATCCTTTCTAAACAGAAAACAGAATTAACCCCTAGCACTGTGTGTGCGTGTGTGTATTCTGTGTGTGTGAGGTCGGCTCCATGTTCAATTAGTTTAAGGTTAGTTACTAGTTAGATTAGCTACTAGCCTATGACAGGTGGACCCCCACCCCCCTCCTCTAAATATCCACTTAAAAATAAAAAGCTAAAATATTTGTGAATGACACCTGAGTCCCACTGGTCCCATTGACCAATCAAACTGCTGACTGGGATAACCTAGTCAATGACATGCGGGTCCCCTGGGCCCTTTACTAGTCAACAGTCTCAGTTGACTGCTGACTAGGCAGTCAACTAGACACCACCTGTCAGCCACTAAAACCACTGATGTGTACACTTAGCAATTAAGTATTAATTTATTTTCGAATTAAAATAAATAAGCAAAATAAATTTAGCTACTGTCTATGACAGCTGGGTCCGCTGACACTATTCACTTTGACCGGTCAACTCTAACTCGGTTGTTGACAGGGTCAATTGGACCCTCAGGCCCCACTACCAGCCTCACACACACTCTGGCTGGGTACACCTTGGGATTGATACGTCTCCAACGTATCTATAATTTTTGATTGCTCCATGCTATATTATCTACTGTTTTGGACATTATTGGGCTTTATTATCCACTTTTATTTTATTTTTGAGACTAACCTATTAACCGGAGGCCCAGCCTAAAATTGATGTTTTAGGGTTTCAAAGAAAAGGAATATCAAATGGAGTCCAAACGAAATAAAACCTTCGGGAACGTGATTTTCTCACCGAATACAACTCAGGAGACTTGGACCATAAGTCAAGCCAATCAACAGGAGGCCACGAGGTAGGGGGGCGCGCCTGCCCCCCCCCCCAGGCGCGCCCTCCATCCTCATGGGCCCCCTGTTTCTCCAATGACGTACTTCTTCCTCCTATATATACCCACCTACCACCAAACGATCAGATACGGAGCAAAAACCCTAATTCCACCGCCGTAACTTCCTATATCCACGAGATCCCATCTTGGGGAATGTTCCGGAGCTCCGCCAGAGGGGGCATCGATCATGGAGGGCTTCTACATCAACACCATAGCCTCTCCGATGAAGTGTGAGTAGTTTACTTTAGACCTACGGGTCTATAGTTATTAGCTAGATGGCTTCTTCTCTCTTTTTGTATCTCAATACAATGTTCTCCCCCTCTCTTGTGGAGATCTATTTGATGTAATCTTCTTTTTGCGGTTTGTTTGTTGAGACCGGTGAATTATAAGTTTATGATCAAGTCTATCTATGAATAATATTTGAATCTTCGCTGAATTCTTTTATGTATGATTGGTTATGTTTGCAAGTCTCTTTGAATTATCAGTTTGGTTTGGCCTACTAAATTGATCTTTCTTGCAATGGGAGAAGTGCTTAGCTTTGGGTTCAATCTTGTGGTGTCCTTTCCCGGTGACAGTAAGGGCAGCAAGGCATGTATTGTATTGTTGCCATCGAGGATAACAAGATGGGGTTTTCTTCATATTGCATGAGTCTATCCCTCTACATCATGTCATCTTGCTTAAGGCGTTACTCTGTTTTTAACTTAATACTCTAGATGCATGCTGGATAGCGGTCGATGAGTGGAGTAATAGTAGTAGATGCAGGCAGGAGTCGGTCTACTTGTCTCGGACGTGATGCCTATATACATGACCATACCTAGATATTCTCATAACTATGCTCAATTCTGTCAATTTCTCAACAGCAATTTGTTCACCCACCGTAGAATACTTATGCTCTCGAGAGAAGCCACTAGTGAAACCTATGGCCCCCGGGTCTATCTTTATCATATCAATCTCCTACTACTTAGTTATTTACTTTGCTATTTTACATTTCCTTTATTTTACTTTGCATCTTTATCATAAAAATACCAAAAATATTATCTTATCATATCTATCAGATCTCACTCTCGTAAGTGGCCCTATAGGGATTGACAATGCCTATATGCGTTGGTTGTGAGGATTTATTTGTTTTGTGCAGGTACAAGGGACTTGCATGTAGCCTCCTACTGGATTGATACCTTGGTTCTCAAAAACTGAGGGAAATACTTACGCTACTTTGCTGCATCATCCCTTCCTCTTCAGGGAAAACCAACGCAGTGCTAAAAGAGGTAGCAAGAAGGATTTCTGGCGCCGTTGCAGGGGAGGTCTAAGCAAAAGTCAACATACCAAGTACCCATCACATACCCTTATCTCCCACATTACGTTATTTGCCATTTGCCTCTCGTTTTCCTCCCCCCAATTCACCCTTGCCGTTTTATTCGCCCTATCTCTCTCTATCCTCCCTCTCTTTCTCTATTTGCCCTTTTTGTCCGTTTGCTTTTTGTTTGCTTATGTGTTAGTTTGCTTGCTTGTTGTTATGTCTAGTTCTTTACCCTCTACCTCTATGTCTGAAATTGGGGATACTATTGTCGATAATAATTTTGATACTCCTACTAAAGAACCCAGTATCTCACATGTAAAAAGATTCCGTGTTGGTAGTGGTAATATTTTTGGAGAAGGAGTTATTCAAGAATTCTTTACTTGTGCCGGTGCTTTACCTTCTATGGGTAGTTCTATTCTTCATAGAACTAGTAGTCTTGCGGACGCTATTGCCATGCTTGTAGTTGAACCTGAGAGACAATTCATGCACATGCATCCTTCTATACAAATGATTTTCCTAGAATTTTCTAATATTTAGCATTCTTCTGTTAAGCGTGCCGTTACTATCATTTTGGCTCATGAGTTCCGATTCATAATAAAATATGCCAAAGAAATCTTTGCGCATTATAGGGTGGATGCTTGTCGTCATCCCATAGAGACTATCCTCTTTGATCAAGAAGAAATAATGCATTTTCAATCTTTAGACTATGTTGCTCTCAATGAACATCTCAGAAAAAGGGTTCCTACCAATGTTTTAGTTGATAGAATTTCTGAACTTAATGATGATTTGGCTATTTGAGATAATGAATTGGGATATTCTCTTGAATATAGGCTCACAAAGTTCTATCAAAAGAATGCTTATAATGATGAATTGGTTGTGCAATATGAAGGACCAAAGGAGGAACCTATACCTCCCAAGGTTGATCTTGGAGACTTTTGTGCCAACAAATTTAGCCCTTTTGATTACTTTTGCTTGCCTCAAAGAAAACTTGTTGTTGAACGTAGAGAATATGAAATGAGTTTTAACAATCTATCTTATTATTATGGCAATACCTAGATCTATTCTTGCTTGTTATGCCTAGCTAGGGGCGTTAAACGATAGCGCTTGTTGGGAGGAAACCCAATTTTATTTTTATTCCTTGCTTTTTTCTCCTTCTTAGTAATAAATAAATTATTTAGCCTCTGTTTTGGTTGTGTTTTTTGTGTTTAATTAGTGTTTGTGCCAAGTAGAACCGTTGGGAAGACATGGGGAAAGTCTTGCTGAACTTGCTGTAAAAAACAGAAACTTTAGCGCTCACGAGAACTGCTGTAATTTTTATTTGGAAAGTTCTATTTAGTTAATTCTTTTTGAAAATTATTAATATATAAATTCTCACGTCCAGAAATTTATTTTAGAATTTTTGGGGTTACAGATCTTGCGCTAGCTACAGATTACTACAGACTGTTCTGTTTTTGACAGATTCTGTTTTGCGTGTGTTGTTTGTTTATTTTGATGTATCTATGGCTAATAAATTAGTTTATGAACCATAGAGAAGTTGGAATACAGTAGTTATAACACCCATATAAATAAAGAATGAGTTCATTACAGTACCTTGAAGTGTTCTTTTGTTTTCTTTCGCTAACGGAGCTCACGAGATTTTCTACTTTAAGTTTTGTGTTGTGAAGTTTTCAAGTTTTGGGTAAAGATTTGATGGATTATGGAACAAGGAGTGGCAAGAGCCTAAGCTTGGGGATACCCATGTCAGCCCCAAGATAATCTAAGGACACCTAAAAGCCAAAGCTTGGGGATGCCCCGGAAGGCATCCCCTCTTTCGTCTACTTCTATCGGTAACTTTACTTGGAGCTATATTTTTATTTACCACATGATATGTGTTTTGCTTGGAGCGTCTTGTATGATTTGAGTCTTTGCTTATTAGTTTACCACAATCATCCTTTCTGTACACACCTTTTGAGAGAGCCATACATGATTTGGAATTTGTTAGAATACTCTATGTGCTTCGCTTATATCTTTTGAGTTATATAATTTTGCTCTAGTGCTTCACTTATATCTTTTAGAGCACGGTGGTGGATTTTTTATAGAAACTATTGATCTCTCATGCTTCACTTAGATTATTTTGAGAGTCTTAAATAGCATGGTAATTTGCTTAAAATCCTAATATGCTTGGTATGCAAGATTAATAATAAAAATTCTCTTATGAGTGTGTTGAATACTATGATAAGTTTGATACTTGATAATTGTTTTGAGACATGGAGATGGTGATATTAAAGTCATGCTTGTTGAGTAGTTTTGAATTTGTGAAATACTTGTGTTGAAGCTAGTGATTCCCGTAGCATGCACGTATGGTGAACCGTTATGTGATGAAGTCGGAGCATGATTTATTTATTGATTGTCTTCCTTATGAGTGGCGGTCGGGGACGAGCGATGGTCTTTTCCTACCAATCTATCCCCCCTAGGAGCCTGCGTGTAATACTTTGCTTCTATAACTTGTAGATTTTTGCAATAAGTATATGAGTTCTTTATGACTAATGTTGAGTCCATGGATCATACACACTCTCACCCTTCCACCTTTGCTAGCCTCTCTAATACCGTGCAACTTTCGGCGGTATCATACACCCACCATATACCTTCCTCAAAAAAGCCACCATACCTACCTATTATGGCATTTCCATAGCCATTCCGAGATATATTTCCATGCCACTTTCCACTGTTCCATTTATGACACACTCCATCATTGTCATATTGCTTAGCATGATCATGTAGTTGACATAGTATTTGTGGCAAAGCCACCGTTCATAATTCTTTCATACTTGTCACTCATGCATCATTGCATATCCCGGTACACCGTCGAAGGCATTCATATAGAGTCATATCTTGTTCTATGTATCGAGTTGTAATTATTGAGTTGTAAGAAAAATAGAAGTGTGATGATCATCATTATTAGAGCATTGTCCCAAGTGAGGAAAGGATGATGAAGACTATGATTCCTCCACAAGTCGGGATGAGACTCAGGACGAAAAAAAAAAGAAAAGAAAGAAAAGAGGCCATAAAAAAGAGAGAGAAAAGGCCCAAATAAAAAAATGAGAGAAAAAGAGAGAAGGGACAATGTTACTATCCTTTTACCACACTTGTTCTTCAAAGTAGCACCATGATCTTCATAGTAGAGAGTCTCTCATTTCGTCACTTTCATATACTAGTGGGAAATTTTCATTGTAGAACTTGGCTTGTATATTCCAATGATGGGCTTCCTCAAAATGCCCTAGGTCTTCATGAGCAAGCGAGTTAGATGCACACCCACTTAGTTTTACACTTATAGCTCTAGTGCAATCCCTACTCACTCACATTGATATCTATTGATGGGCATCTCCATAGCCCGTTGATACGCCTAGTTGATGTGAGACTATCTTCCCCTTTTTGTCTTCTCCACAACCACCACTCTATTCCACCTATAGTGCTATCAGTTTGGTTTGGCCTACTAGATTGATCTTTCTTGCAACGGGAGAAGTGCTTAGCTTTGGGTTCAATCTTGCGGTGTCCTTTCCCGGTGACAGTAAGGGAAGCAAGGCACGTAGTGTATTTTTGCCATCGAGGATAACAATATGGGGTTTTCTTCATATTGCATGAGTCTATCCCTCTACATCATGTCATCTTGCTTAAGGCGTTACTCTGTTTTTAACTTAATACTCTAGATGCATGCTGGATAGCCGTCGATGAGTGGAGTAATAGTAGTAGATGCAGGCATGAGTCGGTCTACTTGTCTCGGACGTGATGCCTATATACATGATCATACCTAGATATTCTTGTAACTATGCTCAATTCTTTCAATTGCTCAACAGTAATTTGTTCACCCACCGTAGAATACTTATGCTCTCGAGAGAAGCCACTAGTGAAACCTATGGCCCCTAGGTCTATCTTTATCATATCAATCTCCTACTACTTAGTTATTTACTTTGCTATTTTACTTTGCCTTTATTTTACTTTGCATCTTTATCATAAAAATACCAAAAATATTATCTTATCATATCTATTAGATCTCACTCTCGTAAGTGGCCCTATAGGGATTGACAACCCCTATTTGCGTTGGTTGCGGGGATTTATTTGTTTTGTGTAGGTACGAGGGACTTGCGTGTAGCCTCCTACTGGATTGATACCTTGGTTCTCAAAAACTAAGGGAAATACTTACGCTACTTTGTTGCATCATCCCTTCCTTTTCGGGGAAAACCAACGCAGTGCTAAAAGAGGTAGCAGGGATCGATCGTGTTGGGAAATGTGGTGCACCCCTACAGGGAAGTTTATCTATTCGAATAGCCGTGTCCCTTGGTAAAAGGACGACCCGGAGTTGTACCTTGACCTTATGACAACTAGAACTGGATACTTAATAAAATACACCCTTCCAAGTGCCAGATACAACCCAGTGATCGCTCTCTCATAGGGCGACGAGGAGAGGATCGCTGGGTAGGATTATGCTATGCAGTTATACCTGGTTAACTTACCATCTAGTCTCTTCTTCTGCTTCAAGATGGAGGCTGCCAAAAGCGTAGTCTTCAATAGGACTAGCTACCCCCTCTTATTTTGGCATTCTACAGTTTAGTCCACCTATACTACCCCTTTCATTTGATACCAATGCATATGTACTGTAGCTCCTTGCTTGCGAGTACTTTGGATGAGTACTCACGATTTCTTTGCTCCACCTTTCCCCCCTTCTATACCCGGTTGTTGCGACCAGATGTTGGAGTCCAGGAGCCAGACACCACCGTAGATGACGACTCCTACTACTTTTAAGGTGCCTACTACTACGTGCAGGCCGCTGACGACGAGCTAGAGTAGTTTTGTAGGATCCCAGGCAGGAGGCCTGCGCGTCTTTCGATATGTATCCCAGTTTGGGCTAGCCTTCTTAAGGCAAACTTGTTTAACTTATGTCTATACTCAGATATTATTACTTCCGCTGACTCTTGTGCATTCGAGCTTATGTATTCGAGCCCTCGAGGCCCCTGGCTTGTAATATATAGCTTGTATTATTTTATTTTGTGTCTTTAGTTGTGTTGTGATATCTTCCCGTGAGTCCTTGATCTTGATCATACAAATTTGCGTGTATGATTACGGTACGGTCAAATTGAGGGCGTCACAAGTTGGTATCAAAGTCGACTGCCTGTAGGAATCCCCCATCCACACTCCTTGGCCGAAGTTGAGTCTAGTCGATGAAAACTGTTTTACTAACATGGTTGTGCGGCCCATGGGCCCACGTCACCATTGGGTGGTATTAGGATCTTTTACTCCTCATCTATACTCTTGGACTCTGGTCACTCTCCTATTCAGGTTAAATGATCTCGCTAACTCTAACTCTAGGTTCTCTTAAATACTTTCTCCCGGAGAGCCCCTCGGTCCGAACGATCGCTTGTTACACCAAAAGATTTCGAAGACACCCTACGATGTTCTCTCGGGACTATGTGCCATTGCTTTTACAATTCCCTACCACCGATGTGTCCTTATTGATAACTACATACATTTGTCGTTCATACATCCATCCCCAGTTGATCTTGTTATTACGAGATACACTGAAATTCTCTCTATTGTTCCAAGAATACTTTGTGCCTACTGCCCTGCAGTTCTTTGCCACATGAATACCCCTATGATTAATTCCTGGCACTTATCGAGTATCCGCTCATCACGAGTTGTTCAGGTGTTTCACAAAAGTCTTCGATATACTATTCGATCCTCGAAAAATCCTTAGCAGCTTATTGCTCTTGAAATTCTTGCTTGCTTGCATTAGGATTAATCCCATAAGTCTGTAATCTTATCGTCATCCTTTGTCATTATCATTTTGAGTCTATTGATTCAATGTGTTGCGAATGCATGCAATCCTCAATCCAATCCTATAATTCATCCTTCTGGCTCAGACGTCATCTAAAACATGAGCTAGATCTCGACCAATCAAATTGCCATCGATTGTACCCCTAAGGCTATTCAACTTATCCATCCCTAATCAGAGCATTACTTCTGATCCCTTGTCTTGGGATACATAATTCCTTTACAATTGAGCTTTGAATTAGTTAGTTGTTTCTATCATCTGGTCTCCTTGCATTCTTTCTTCTTCTGGTTGAGTACCGATGCTCACATCAGATTCCTTATGGATCGTCAAATCCTTCATATACTAAATCTCGAGTATTCTTTCTCTGATATATAATGCCATTGGTAAATCCTATTCCCTGATTTGACCACCATGCTCTGCTTTTGAGCTGGTGATATTTACTCTTCAAGCTTGTGGTATATGTTTCTAAGATGCCCCAATGAGTTGAACCTATGCCTTCCTTAATCAGGGTGAACCCGAAAGTTTTGACGGGTCATACTCCTCTGGTAATTTACCAGGTAGGTTTTCACACTCAAATTAGTTTTAATAGAGCAGTGAATGAATGGTCATGCATTGGAGAACTGGGAGTCGACCTTGAACCTTTGTGTTCATGCCCATGGACACGATGTAGATCTTATCATTAAAGCTTCTCTTAAATTAATTATTCCCTTGGTATAACTTCATCTCATATCTCAGATCTAGTCTTTTGCAATCATGGTTCCGACCATGTTCTCCTTTAAATACTATTTCTCGTGCAAGTTTAAGCACTTGTCTTCTGTAGAGCGATACCCCATTCCAACCTCAAATTTGATTTGTCGTCGAGTATTACCCCCTGGAATCTCTTGATTATCAGGGACTGCATAACATCTTATGAGTTCTTCATCAACTATTATTTCTCACTGATTCCAATTTTTCATAGGTTTTGAGTTGTTAGTCGCTCAAGAACACCGATATGTGAACCGATTCCGCCTTCCGGTTCGATAAATCTAAGTAATTTTCATTGCTTATGAGTTTAATAACCCTTAAAGTCATTCCTAGCCTGATCGGCTATATCATTATCGTGCTAAATTTTAACTGTGCTATCTGGTCCTTATTCATGGAGCACAATTTTTGACGATAAGCTAAGCTTACATTGATCTTCCTCGTCATAGCATTTCGCCTTGAACATCAAGCTTGATTTCGAGTTTGTGTTATACCCGTGGTTCCAATAACCTTGCGCTTCATCATTCCATTGACTTGTTGTCATCACCAATCGATTACATCTTCATGAAATCTCTTGACAAATGTGTCGTGATCATCATCAACATTCTGAGCTCTTCTAGGATATCAATCGACTTCATGATGAGAAATGCGATCCTTGCCCCTTGATGATTGTGTTATCATCAACAACATTATTGCCTTCCCTCCAGCACAAACTTGTTCATGTTATGGAGCTCCTTGCTATCCAGCTTATGTTATGTTCTACCTTGGAGTATTGTCGTCTTTTATGTCAAGAATGTAGCGAGAATTTCATCACCTAATAAGAATTCTTGATACAAGTGATACTTATTGCCATCTCTGTTCATTCCTTGATCCCCTATTGTATCTAACCGGAAAACTAACAATTGAACTATGACGTCCGAATTCAAAACTTCTATTAACCCTATTACTTTGAAGTTAATGGCTGACAGTTCATTCTTAGACTATTGGTAATTGTATCACCATTCTAACATTGATCGTGCTACCGAGCCCATTTTTCGGGTGCATCTTTCAACCAATGTTTAAAAATGTGTGTGTTTCCTCAAGCATACATTATTATATTATTTGATCTGACAAATGTTATCTCCTTGTTCACATAATTGTGGAAATCCATCTTTTTGGAAATCTCGATGAGGTGTCGCTGAGTCCATCAGCCACCTCCTCATCCTCTCCTTAGTTTAATGATGAACTCTTGTTTCAGTACTCGCTCCCATAGTTCATTTCCTGAGAATCTTACATTTTCATCTCGTCAATTTGTGTTGCATCTTTTCTTCTCAAGCATCCTAAGTCTGAGGTATCCTGACACCAATTCGATCTTAACCTCGGTCAGATATGATGGTTGGAACATATTTTCCAAGAGTTATAACATTGGTCTTTATATCACTCGGTAAGGTGATGTCATCCTAGCACACCTGACCGGAGGACCTATTGTTATAGTTTCCTTTATAGCAAGGCTAACCATTCTTCCCTGAGGAACTTGTAAGACTTATTCTATCAGTTGTTCCTGATGAATCCTTTGTGTATCCAAGTACGACCTTTGCTTGAAGACCATGTCAATGCTATCTCAAAGCATGTCCATGGTACTCCGATTTTCAACAAGAACATTTGAAGCCAAATGCTAAATGTTTCCTTCTCGATTATCCAAACACCATTGTATGGGTAATGTAATGAAAATTCTCTCCCCTACCTAAAGAGTTTACTACATTATATCATGTCATGGATATCATGATCTGCTTGTCCTTCTGAAGGATATACCCCTTAAATATTTGTTTAAACACATTTTCCTTTCCATTGTTCTATTTAATCTGGTAATCATTTTTTACTTTCCAATTGTTGGGTTAACATTTCTTGTGATCTATATGATCTAAGAAGTAATATTCTCCTGCTTATGTAAACACCTCGGTGTACAATTCTGTCAGCCAGACCCTGTTACTATTGTTGATGACATTCCGATAGCCACCGATGGACGAGAACTTTGCCTATTGGTCTGCCTCGTTCAATGAGCAGGAAAATGGTTCTCTTCGTCCCTCGCCCTTGGTACCAATGTTGTTGCCGACATAAATGATGGGCAATCCTCTGACATGCCTTGCTTACATGATCACGCAAGACGTCACTGTCCTTCCTACTTTTAACCAACATGGTGGGCCCATAACCCATAGTTCCACAGGATCAAAACCTGACTCTCCTATACACTCCTGTCTTCCAAAATTATTCCTCACACTTGGCTTCATATGTAATTCATGAGCCACCTTCTTGTGATCTATTCTGCTATCAGATGCAATACTTACTTTCGATGCTCTGAACCCCTTTCACACTCTGTTTCAGTCATTGAATGATTGTCCATCTGCTTGAAGCTTCTTATTGCACCTTCCAGCCTTGCTCTCGATGACTTCCTTGAATTTCAACTCGAGAGATGCCTCTGTGCCACGTTCGCGAGATAGCCCCTAGGTACCTATCTTGTGTTGAGCCCCATCCTTCGCGAGTCTTTCTCCCTTACTCCACCCCTTCAATATCGGGACGAGATTTCTTGTAGTGGAGGAGAATTGTGATGCCCGGATAATTAAGCTATAGTAATCCCCCATTAATGGTGCCATGTCATCACATTACTGTTGCTAATCCTCGCTTGATCCAAAACATAATTCGATTCAAGTTCAAATGAAAGTCCAAAATTCAAATTTCTTAAACCTGCAAAATAAAATGTTCAAAGTGTGACAAATATTTCATAACCAATTATGGTGCTGACCCAACATTTCTGTAAAAGTATTTAAATGCTCTTTTCTGAATAAAACAGTGCCAAAATAGCAATATCTATCCCATTTATAATTAATACAAATCCAAATGAAATCATCTAGCCATCAAACCTTTTTCTGGAAGTGCTAAATATTGCATGTAATTTATCGAGCCAAGTCTCATATTTTACAAATGTGAATGCATGGTCTACCAATTTGCAAACCAAAGTAGAAATAAAATAAATAGAGAAGAAACATAAGGGAAGACCTAAACCTATTGGGCCACTTGGCCCCATTAGCCAACAAGGTCAGGCCCAACCACCCTCGTCCCACCTCCTGTTCACGGGGAGGGGGCCTTGGCAGCCATCGACGGCTCCTTGCCGCAGTGGCAGCCATCGACCGGCTCTGCCCTCGCCAACAAGACCGCGTCCGTCCGCCCCTCTAACCCTATATCCCCATTTGTCCTTCTCCCTGCTCCCTCTCCTCAATCTAGAAGGACCCAAACCACCGCTGCCATGGAGACCCTTGCCCGCGTGGCCACCGTCGCCCCCGTGCCATGAGAGGCTGTCCAGCAGAAGCGCCATCGTCGACTACATTGTCTTGGAGGAGATGTTCGAGCTGGAGATCCCCGCGGTGCCCGATCTGTCCTCGTCCTCCCCATTCCCCGTCGTCGCCTCACGTCTCCATCTCCTCCCTGACCGGCCTCGTTGAGCCTCACTGCCCCTATTCCCCTGCTCATGGGTGAGCTCACCCTCCCCTCCTTCATCCGCCTTTCTTCCACTCACCATAAACGTAGTAGGTCGCCGTCCCATCTCCCCTCCCCGGAGGCGCGCCCGTCACGCGCGAGCACATGCTCGCCGCGCGTCCTCGTGCCCTTGGCTATCCATGGATCTCTCTGGCCGCCCCTACCCCGTGTGTTCCGTGCCCAATGCGCGCATGCCCAGCCGTGTCGCCCACGCTGATCTTTGCCCGCTCGCTGCTCGTCCGTCGTGGCCCTGCTGCTGCTTGCGCCTTTGACCCGCCACCGCTTGTCGCTCGCAGAACAGTCTGTAGTAATCTGTAGGTTCCGAATACTTCTGTAACTTCAAAAATCCTACCAAATTAGGATGATCTAAATAATTTGTATATTGATCTACTGCAATTGCAATCAGTATTTTATCGCTCTCTAGTTAAAAATGAAAATTATTCTCGTGAGCGCATGCTTTCTGTTTTTTTTCAGCAAGATCAAACAACAAAAATGAAAACACTAATTAAAACATAAAAAACACAATCATAACAAAGGAAAGATGATTTATTTATTAGTATACAGGAACAAAAAGCAAGGAACAAAAATAAAATTGGGTTGCCTCCCAACAAGCCCTATCATTTAACGCCCCTAGCTAGGCATGATGATTTCAATGATGCTCATGTAAAAGATAAGAATTGAAACATAAAGAGAGCATCATGAAGAATATGACTAGCACATTTAAGTCTAACCCTCTTCCTATGCATAGGGATTTTGTGAGCAAACAACTTGTGGGAACAAGAATAAACTTGCATAGGAAGGTAAAACAAGCAAATCTTCAAGATTTTCAACATGTAGAGAGGAAACTTGATATTATTGCAATTCCTACAAGCATATGTTCCTCCCTCATAATAATTACATGTAGGATCATAAGCAAATTCAACAATATAGCTATCACAAAACATATTCTTAACACGATCCACATGTATGCAAAGTTGACACTCTTCCGAAATAGTGGGATTAACATTGACTAAAGTCATGACCTCTCCAAACCCACTTTCACAATTATAACAATAAGATTCAAAACCCTCCAGAATAGTGGGATCATTACTTCCTAAAGTTGACACTCTTCCAAACCCACTTTCATCAATATAATCATCATAAATAGGAGGCATGCTCTCATCAAAATAAATTTTCTCATCAAAACTTGAGGGACAAAAAATATCATCTTCATCAAACATAGCATCCCCAACTTGTGGCTTTGCATATCATTAGCATCACAGATATCCAAGGAATTCATACTAACAATATTGCAATCATGCTCATCATACAAAGATTTAGTGCCAAACATTCTAATGCATTCTTCTTCTAACACTTTGGCACAATTATCGGAATCCTTCTTTTCATGGAAGACATTAAAAAGGTGAAGCATATGAGGTATCCACAATTCCATTTTTTGTAGTTTTATTTTATAGACTAAACTAGTGATAAAACAAGAAAAAAAGATCCGATTGCAAGATCTAAAGATATACCTTCAAGCGCTAACCTCCCTGGCAATAGCGCCAGAAAAGACCTTGATGTCTACTACACAACCTTCTTCTTATAGACGTTGTTGGGCCTCCAAGCGCAGAGGTTTGTAGGACAACAACAAATTTCCCTCAAGTGGATGACCTAAGGTTTATCAATCCGTGGGAGGCATAGGATGAAGATGGTATCTCTCAAACAACCCTGCAACCAAATAACAAAGGATCTCTTCTGTCCCCAACACACACAATACAATGGTAAATTGTATAGGTGCACTAGTTCGGCGAGGAGATTGTGATACAAGTGCACTATGGATTGTAGATGTAGGTTTTTGTAATCTGAAAATATAAAAATAGCAAGGTAACAAGTGGTAAAAGTGAGCGTAAACGGTATTGCAATGCTAGGAAATAAGGCCTAGGGTTCATACTTTCACTAGTGCAAGTTCTCTCAACAATAATAACATAATTGGATCATATAACTATCCCTCAACATGCAACAAAGAGTCACTCCAAAGTCACTAATAGCGGAGAACAAACGAAGAGATTATTGTAGGGTACAAAACCACCTCAAAGTTATTCTTTCTGATCGATCTAGTCAAGAGTCCGTAGGAAAATAACACGAAGCTATTATTTCCGTTCAATCTATCCTAGAGTTCGTACTAGAATAACACCTTAAGACACAAATCAACCAAAACCGTAATGTCACCTAGATATTCCAATGTCACCTCAAGTATCCGTGGGTATGATTATACGATATGCATCTCACAATCTCAGATTCATCTATTCAACCAACACAAATAACTTCAAAGAGTGCCCCAAAGTTTCTACTGGAGAATCAAGACGAAAACATGTGCCAACCCCTATGCATAAGTTCACGAGGTCACGGAACCCGCAAGTTGATCACCAAAACATACATCAAGTGGATCACGTGATATCCCATTGTCACCATAGATAAGCACATGCAAGACATACATCAAGTGTTCTCAAATCCTTAAAGACTCAATCCGATAAGATAACTTCAAAGGGAAAACTCAATCCATTACAAGAGAGTAGAGGGAGAGAAACAGCATAAGATCCAACTATAATAGCAAAGCTCGCGATACATCAAGACCGTGCCGAATCAAGAACCCAAAACTTGAAAACTTCACAACACAAAACTTAACAGAAAACTCGTAAGCTCCGTTAGTATAAGAAAGTAAATCACCACTTAGGTATTTTCAAGCCAAGATTAATATTTTTTTCTCACATGATTCCTACTGTACCATAATATTTTTACAATTTATATTAAGCAATATATGCCATAGAAACTAGAAAACAAGCAAACTTTGCATCAAAAACAGAATCTGTCAAAAACAGAATAGTCTGTAGTAATCTGTAACTATAGAATACTTCTTTAACTCCAAAAATCCTGAGAAATTAGGAAGTACTAGGAAATTTGTTTACTAATCATCTGCAAAAAGAATCAGTATTTTATCACGCTTCTGTTAAAAATGAGAATTGTTTACCTGAGCGCAAAAGTTTCTGTTTTTCAGCAAGATCAAATCAACTATCACCGTAAGCCCTCCCAAAGGACTAACTTGGCACATAATTCAAACAAAACCTATAAAACATGATTAATAAAGTAGCATAATCATGTGAACATGCAAAAACAGTAGGTATAAACATTGGGTTATCTCCCAACAAGCGCTTTTCTTTAATGCCTTATTAGCCAGGCATGATAATTTCAATGATGTTCACATAAACGGTGAGAATTGAAACATAACGGGATCATCATGAAGCATATGACAAGCACATTTATGTCTAACCCACTTCCTATGCATAGGGATTTTTTGATCAAACAACTTGTGGGAATAAGAATCAACTTGCATAGGAAGGTAAAACAAGGATAACTTCAAGATTTTCAACACATATAGAGGAAACTTGTTATTATTGCAATATGTAAAAGTATATGTTCCTCTCTCATAATAATTTTCAGTGGCATCATGAATGAATTTAACAATATAACTGTAACATAAAGCATTCTTTTCATGATTCGTAAGCATAGAAAGTTTACTACTCTTCACATAAGAAAAATTCTTCTCATTTGGAATAGTGGGAGCAAATTCAACAAAATAACTATCATGTGAGGCATAATCCAATTGAAAGTTAAAATCATGATGACAAGTTTCATGGATATCATTATTCTTTATAGCATACGTGCCATCACAATAATCATCATAGATAGGAGGGATGCTTTCATCACAATAAATTTGCTCATCAAAACTTGGGGGACAAAAAATATCATCTTCATCAAACATAGCATCCCCAAGCTTGTGGCTTTGCATATCATTAGCATCATGGATATTCAAAGAATTCATACTAACAACATTGCAATCATTCTCATCATCCAAATATTTAGTGCCAAACATTTTAATACATTCTTCTTCTAACACTTCGGCACAATTATCGGAATCCTTATTTTCACGAAAGACATTAAAAAGATGAAGCATATGAGGCAACCTTAATTCTATTTTTTTGTAGTTTTCTTTTATAGACTAAACTAGTAATAAAACAAGAAACTAAAAGATTCCATTGCAAGATCTAAAGATATATCTTCAAGCGCTAACCTCCCCGGCAATAGTGCCACAAACGAGCTTGGTGTCTACTACACATCCATCTTCTTGTAGACGTTGTTGGACCTCTAAGTGCAGAGGTTTGTAGGACAGTAGGAAATTTCCCTCAAGTGGATGACCTAAGGTTTATCAATCCGTGGGGAGCTATAGGATGAATGGTCTCTCTCAAACAACCCGGCAACCAAATAACAAAGAGTCTCTTGTGTCGCCAACACACACAATACAATGGTAAATTGTATAGGTGCACTACTTCGGCGAAGAGATGGTGATACAAGTGCAATATGGATGGTAGATATATGTTTTTGTAATCTACAAATATAAAAATAGCAAGGTAACTAAGGATAAAAGTGAGCACAAATGGTATTGCAATGCGTTGAAACAAGGCCTAGGGTTCATACTTTCACTAGTGCAAGTTCTCTCAACAAGGATAACATAAGTAGATCATATAACAATCTCTCAACATGCAACAAGGAGTCACTCCAAAGACACTTATAGCGGAGAACAAACGAAGAGATTATTGTAGGGTATGAAACCACCTCAATGTTATTCTTTCTGACCAATCCATTGGGCTATTCCTATAAGTGTCACAAACAGCCCTAGAGTTCGTAGTAAAATAACACCTTAAGACACAAATCAACCAAAACCCTAATGTCACCTAGATACTCCAATGTCAGCTCAAGCATTTGTGGGTATGATTATACGATATGCATCACACAATCTCAGATTCATCTATTCAACCAACACAAAGAACTTCAAAGAGTGCCCCAAAATTTCTACCGGAGAGTCAAGACGAAAACGTGTGCCAACCCCTATGCATATGTTCACGAGGTCACGGAACCCGCAAGTTGATCACCAAAACATACATCAAGTGGATCACGTGATATCCCATTGTCACCACAGATAAGCACATGCAAGACATACATCAAGTGTTCTCAAATCCTTAAAGACTCAATCCGAAAAGATAACTTCAAAGGGAAAACTCAATCCATTACAAGAGAGTAGAGGGGGAGAAACAGCATAAGATCCAACTATAATAGCAAAGCTCGCGATACATCAAGATCGTGCCGAATCAAGAACACAAGAGAGAGAGATCAAACACATAGCTACTGGTACATACCCTCAGCCACGAGGGTGAACTACTCCATCCTCGTCATGGAGAGCGTCGGGATTATGAAGATGGCCACCGGAGAGGGATTCCCCCCCTCCGGCAGGGTGCCAGAACGGGTCTAGATTGGTTTTCAGTGTCCACAAAGGCTTGCGGCAGCAGAACTCCCGATCTAGGTAATTTTCTGGAGGTTTCTGTTTTTATAGGAATTTTGGGCGTCAGTCTCACGTCAAGGGGTCTCCGAGTCGTCCATGAGGGTGGAGGGCGCGCCCTACCCCCCTGGTCTCACCCTCCTATCTCGTGGACGGCTCGAGACTCTTCTGGCCCAACTATTTTACTCCGAGGGCTTCTTTTGGTGCATAAAAATCATCAGAAATTGGCACGTCAATTGGAATCTGTTTGGTATTCCTTTTCTGCAAAACTCAAAAACAAGGAAAAAATATAAACTGACACTAGGCTCTAGGTTAATAGGTTAGTCCCAAAAATCATATAAAATAGCATATAAATGCATATAAACCATCCTAGATGGATAATATAATAGCATGGAACAGTCAAAAATTGTAGATACGTTGGAGACGTATCACCGCGCGTGCGGCCGACACGCGCGAGCACGCGCCCGGACACCTCCTCTCTGCCTGCTTGCCCCGGGCCTCCCCTGAGATGCCACGCGACCCCCTGGAGCCGTCCGGATTCACCTCGCTCACTCCCTTGAGCTCCTCCCCCTCCTTTGCTCTCTCGCTTGCATGCACCCGACCACGCTCGCCGCCATCGTTCGCTGCCACGCGGCCACAACCACCCCCTTGCCCCTCTGCCTTTCCCAAGAGCTCAGCGCCATCGTCCTCCTCATCTGCATCGAGCCAAGCGAGTTGGGACATGTCGTAGCATCGTCATCGCCACCGTCTTCCACCTCAGGAGCCGATCACGGTCGCCATCGATGCGCCGTCGTCCCTACCTCTCTGAGCTCGAAGCATGTATCATTTGAACCGCGGTGAGCTACTGACCATTTCCCCCTGCCCCACTGCTTTCTCCCGCCCTCTAGCCGTAGCCCTGAGATCAACCGAGGCCGCTGTCTGCCATGACCGGCGAGCCCATGCTACCGAGCTTCTCCTACTCACTCCAGGGGTACAGATACGCTCCTGGCGCCTCCAGGAGGCTACCCAGGCACTCCGTTGGCTCGCCCGAGCACTACAACCCTGGACCCTCTTGAGCCGAAGTCCGGCTGCTGCCGCGAGCTCCGCTCAGGCGAGCTCCACCGTACCTGCCGCCTCCCACCTGTTTCCCTGAATGCAGGAGAGCACGGGCTACGCCTAGGTGCTCTCAGCCGCCGCCCCTGTTGCTCGTAACGCGGACACCGCCATGTCCCGTGGTTGCCGGCGATGACCTCGCTGGCCTGACAGGTGAATCCCGCCGGTCAGGAACCTAATTAGCACTAACCCCCCCTGTTTAACCTGTGACATTGACGTGTGGACCCCACATGTCAGGTTTAACTCCAGTCAGTGCAGTGGACCTGCTGACGCAGGCATGACGCGGTGCTGACGCAATAAGTGACTTTCTGGGTTTAAAATAATTCAGTAAATTCCAGAAAATGTTCAAAACTTCAAAATTTCACATAAATTCAACTGTCGCTCAGATTGAAATAATTTATATATGAAAAATTATCAGAAAAATGCAATCTATCCAGCTATACCATTTCCATGCATGTTAGAACAACTTCTGGCTATTGTTTAGGACAAATCAAATGAATGTCATTTAAATAACCACATGTGGAGTTTGAATTTGAACCTTTCGTTCGAACCAACTTCATTTAATCTAGTTGCTAGTTGCATTAGCTCAAATAATAGCATATTTCCGTGTCACGATCATGAATCATACTGTTGCATTGCATTGATTGTTTTCTCTCTTGTTTGTCGGTGTTTGTCCCCTCTCAGTAGACGTTGTTGCGATGATGAGTTCGATGACACTGATTAAGAGCTATACTATCTTTAGAAGTGCCAGGCAAGAAAACCCCCTTTGAGCATCTCGATACAATCCCGCTCTCTCGCTCCTGCTCTCTTTTACTGCATTAGGACAACAACGATTCAACTATTACATGCTGCGGTAGTTGAACCCCTTTCCTCTGCATGATATGTCTTTGCCACAGTAAATAGTTGAAACCCACTAGCATGAGTAGGAGTTGTTTGAGCCATGATGTGATTACTCATTCATGCTTGCTAGTCATGCCTGCTATTGCTTAGAGTTGTGTCAGGTCTGACTCATCGGGGATGAATTGGAATGTGGTGAACATGTCCTACTGCTGAGAGCTAAGTGTGTGAACACGATTTGGTAAAGGTAGTGGTGAGAGGCCATGTAGGAGTACATGGTGGGTTATCTCATTGAAACCATCCTCAGGAGCTGAGTTCTGTGTCTCTGATCCAAGACAATTACTACCACGCATTGGAATGCTTAAGTGCCCTTCTCGACTTATTAACCGCCTCGATCTCTGTCCAGGAGTTGCAACTAGTTTCTGGTGTTTGTAGGTTGTGTTAGTACTCTACCAAGTGGAACCTGGTGCAAGTGGGCTTGGGACAGACTAGGCACCATGGTCGGGTGTACCAAGCGTCGCCCGTTTGGTGGGCTTGGGAACCCTTTACACATCGTTTGGGGCCGTGAGTGACACCCCGGCCGGATCTCCTTGCGGATGGAACCCGAGTAGGCGATAAACCTGGACTAGAGACTTGTGTGGTTAGTCAGGTCATGGCCGACTCCCTCGCCAGGCTTCCGCTTGAAGGTTGCCGAGATACATGACGTGTACATGGCGGTAAGTGGCAAGAGCGTGTGTGAAGAAGTACACCCCTGCAGGGTTAACATGATCTATTCGAATAGCCGCGTCCGCGGTAAAGGACTACTGGGTTGCTTATACAGTTCATAGACAAGTTAAAGTGGATACTCTAATATGCGCAAGATAAGCGTGAGTGCTATGGATGGCCTTCTCGTAGGGAGACAGGAGCGGATCCATAGTGGTGTATTGATATGGTGAATATGTGGACTCGTGTGCGCCACCTCAAAAGAGTTACTAGCAGTCGTAGTACAGGATAGCCACTGATATCAAAGCTGGCTTGCTGCAGTTAAACTCCACAACCCCCGTGTTGATACTGATGCATATGTAGCTAGTTCTGATGTAAGTCTTGCTGGGTACATTTGTACTCACGTTTGCTTAATTTATGTTTTTGCAGAGAGATTTCAGTCTCACTAGTATTTTCGCATGGACTTCGATGTTTAGCTTGTTACCTCAGCTACGATCTTGTACCCTTGGGAGGGTCTTGTAGATAGTCAGGCTTCTCAGGCTTTTTCGTTAGTAGTTGTCTGTACTCAGACATGTTTATGCTTCCATTTGTGTTGGTGGTTTGTATGACTTGAATGCTGGGTCATGTGAGCCATGTTTGTAATATCTGACTCCTCGGAGCCTCTTGAATAAATACTTTGAGTCATAGAGTTTTGTTGTGATGCCATGTTGTATTTGCACATATCGAGCATATTGTGTGTATGACTTTGAAATGCTTGGTATGTGTGGGATCCGGGAAGCAAGTTGTTTATTCTAGGTAGCCTCTCTTATGGGGAAATGTCTCGTAGTGCTTCCACTGAGCCATGGTAGCTTGCTACTACTCTAGAACACTTAGGCGGGCCGGCATGTGTCCTTATTCGTTCCTGTGTCTGTCCCTTCGGGGAAATGTCATGTGTTGTTCCGTTAAGTCCTTGTAGCTTGCTACGACTTGGGTTCATACGTTGATGACCGACACGTTCGTTGTGAAGGAAATATGCCCTAGAGGTCATTAATAAAGTTGTTATTTATATTTCCTTATATCATGATAAATGTTTATTATTCTTGCTAGAATTGTATTAACTGGAAACTTAGTACATGTGTGAATACATAGACAAACAGAGTGTCACTAGTATGCCTCTACTTAACTAGCTCGTTGATCAAAGATGGTTAAGCTTCCTAGCCATGGACAAAGAGTTGTCATTTGATAAACAGTATCACATCATTAGAAAATGATGTGATTGACTTGACCCATCTGTTATCTTAGCACGATGATCGTTTAGTTTACTGCTATTGTTTTTCCATAACTTATACATGTTCCTATAACTATGAGATCATGAAACTCCCGAATACCGGAGGAACACTTAGTGTGCTATCAAACATCACAACGTAACTGGGTGACTATAAAGATGCTCTACAGGTGTCTCTGAGGGTGTTTGTTGAGTTGGCATAGATCGAGATTAGGATTTGTCACTCCGAGTATCTGAGAGGTATCTCTGGACCCTCTCTGTAATGTACATCAATGTAAGCCTTACAAGCAATGCTACTAATGAGTTAGTTACGGGATGTAGCATTACGGAACGAGTATAGAGAGTTGCCGGTAACGAGATTGAACTAGGTATGATGATACCGACGATTGAATCTCGGGCAAGTAACATACCGATGGAAAAGGGAACAACGTATGTTGTTATGCGGTTTGACCGATAAAGATCTTCTTAGAATATGTAGGAACCAATATGAGCATCCATGTTCCTCTATTGGTTATTGACCGGAGATGAGTCTCGGTCATGTCTACATAGTTCTCGAACCTGGAGGGTCCGCACGCTTAACGTTCGGTGATGATCAGTATTATGAGTTTATGTGTTTTGATGTACCGAAGGTAGTTCAGAGTCCCGGATATGATCACGGACATGACGAGGAGTCTTGAAATGGTCGAGACATCAAGATCGATATATTGGATGACTATGTTTGCACATCAGAATGGTTCCGGGTGAGTTCGGGCTTTTACCGGAGTACTGGGAGGTTACAGGAACACCCCGAGGAGTGTATGGGCATTATTGGGCCTTAGTGGGAGAGAGGAGGAGGCGGCCTAGGAGGGAACTCCCCCCCAAGACCAATTCGAATTAGGAGGGGGGTCGGCCCCCCTTTCCTTCCTTCCTCTCCTACTCCTACTTGGAAGGGGGGAATCCTACTCCTGATGGGAGTTGGACTCCCCTAGGGCGCGCCATAGAGGGCTGGCCTTCCCCCCTCCTCCACTCCTTTATATACGGGGAGGGGGCACCCCATAGACACACAAGTTGATCATTGTCTTAGTCGTGTGTGGTTCCCCCCTCCACCATAATCCACCTCGGTTATATCGTTGCAGTGCTTAGGTGAAGCTTTGCGCCGGTAGCTTCATCATCACCATCATTACGTCGTCGTGTTGATGAAACTCTCCCTCGACACTTAGCTAGATCTAGAGTTCATGGGACGTCACCAAGCTGAATGTGTTTTGATCGCAGAGGTGTCGTATCTTCGGTGCTAGGATCGGTCGGATCATGAAGACATTCGACTACATCAACCACGCTGTCGTAACGCTTCCGCTTACGGTCTACGAGGGTACATGGACAACACTCTTCCCCTCTCAGTGCTATGCATCACCTACATAGATCTTGCGTGCGCGTAGGAATTTTTTTGAAATTACTATGTTCCCCAACAGTGGTATCAGAGCCAGGTCTATGCGTAGATGTTATATCCATGAGTAGAACACAGAGGAGTTTTGGGCGTGGGTATATACATATTGCTTGCCATCACTAGTTGATTCTTGATTCAACGGTGTTGTTGGATTAAGCGGCCCAGACCGACATTACGCGTACGCTTAGGCAAGACTGGTTCTACTGACGTGCTTCACACACAGGTGGCTAGTGAATTGGATTCAATGAACAGAGTTCTTTCTGAACATCAAAAAGCAATCACTATACCGCATTGTGGTTTTTGATGCGTAGGTAAGAACGGTTCTTGCTCAGCCCGCAGCAGCCACGTAAAACTTGCAACAACAAAGTAGAGGATGTATAACTTGTTTTTGCAGGGCATGTTGTGATGTGATATGGCCAAGACATGATGCTAAATTTTATTGTATGAGATGATCATGTTTTGTAACAGAGTTATCAGCAACTGGCAGGAGCCATATGGTTGTCCCTTTATTGTATGAAATGCAACCGCCATGTAATTGCTTTACTTTATCACTACGCGGTAGCGATAATCGTAGAAGCCATAGTTGGCAAGATGACAATGATGCTTCGATGGAGATCAAGGTGTCAAGCTGGTGACGATGGTGATCATGACAGTGCTTTGGAGATGGAGATCAAAGGCACAAGATGATGATGGCCATATCATATCACTTCTATTGATTGCATGTGATGTTTATCTTTTATGCATCTTATTTTGCTTAGTTTGGCGGTAGCATTATAAGATGATCTCTCACTAAATTTCAAGGTATAAGTGTTCTCCCTGAGTATGCACCATTGCTACAGTTCGTCGTGCCGAGACACCATGTGATGATCGGGTGTGATAAGCTCTATGTTCACATACAATGGGTGCAAGCCAGTTTTGCACACAAGGAATACTCGGGTTAAACTTGACAAGCCTAGCATATGCAGATATGGCCTCGGAACGCTAACACCGAAAGGTCGAGCATGAATCATATAGTAGATATGATCAACATAGTGATGTTCACCATTGAGAGCTACTCCATCTCACGTGATGACCGGACATGGTTTAGTTGATATGGATCACGTGATCACTTAGATGATTAGAGGGATGTCTATCTAAGTGGGAGTTCTTAAGTAATTTGATTGATTGAACATTAATTTATCATGAACTTAGTACCTGATAGTATTTTGCATGTCTATGTTGTTGTAGATAGATGGATCGTGTTGTTGTTCTGTTGAATTTGAATGTGTTCCTAGAGAAAGCTAAGTTGAAAGATGATGGTAGCAATTACACAGACTGGGTCTGTAACTTGAGGATTATCCTCATTGCTGCACAGAAGAATAACATCCTGGAAGCACCGCTAGGTGGCAAACCCGCTGCAGGAGCAACGCCAGATGTTGTGAACACCTCACAGAGAAAAGCTGATGACTACTCGATAGTCCAGATGTTGTGAACCGGCACTTCAACGACATTTTGAACTGAAGGAAATATGCCCTAGAGGCAATAATAAAGTTATTATTTATTTCCTTATATCATGATAAATGTTTATTATTCATGCTAGAATTGTATTAACCGGAAACATAATACATGTGTGAATACATAGACAAACAGATTGTCACTAGTATGCCTCTACTTGACTAGCTCGGTGATCAAAGATGGTTATGTTTCCTAACCATAGACATGAGTTGTCATTTGATTAATGGGGTCACATCATTAGGAGAATGATGTGATTGACTTGACCCATTCTGTTAGCTTAGCGCACGACCGTTTAGTATTCTGCTATTGCTTTCTTCATGACTTATACATGGTCCTATGACTATGAGATTATGCAACTCCCGTTTACCGAGGAACACTTTGTGTGCTACCAAACGTCACAACGTAACTGGGTGATTATAAAGGTGCTCTACAGGTGTCTCCGAAGGTACTTGTTGGGTTGGCATATTTCGAGATTAGGATTTGTCACTCCGAATATCGGAGAGGTATCTGTGGGCCCTCTCGGTAATGCACATCACTTAAGCCTTGCAAGCATTGCTACTAATGAGTTAGTCGCGGGATGATGTATTACAGAACGAGTAAAGAGGCTTGCCGGTAACGAGATTGAACTAGGTATTGAGATACCGACGATCGAATCTCGGGCAAGTAACATATCGATGACAAAGGGAACAACGTATGTTGTTATGCGGTCTGACCGATAAAAGATTTTCATAGAACATGTGGGAGCTAATATGAGCATCCAGGTTCCGCTATTGGTTATTGACCGGAGACATGTCTTGGTCATGTCTACATAGTTCTCGAACCCGTAGGGTCCGCACGCTTAACATTTTGATGACAGTTATATTATGAGTTTATATGTTTTGATGTACCGAAGGTTGTTCGGTGTCCCGAATGTGATCACGGACATGACGAGGAGTCTCAAAATGGTCGAGACATGAAGATTGATACATCGGAAGCCTATGTTTGGATATCGGAAGTGTTCCGGGTGAAATCGGGATTTTACCGGAGTACCGGGAGGTTACCGGAACCCCCCGGGGACTTAATGGGCCTTAGTGGGCCTAGGTGGAAGAGAGGAGAGGGGGCTAGGGCTGGGCCGTGCACCCTTCCCCCCAGTCTGAATAGGACAAGGAGAAGGCAGCGGCGCCCCCTTCCTTCTTCTCCTCCACTCTTTCCCCCTCCCAAGTCCTAATCCAACAAGGAAAGGGGGGAGTCCTACTCCCGGTGGGAGTAGGACTCCTCCTGGCGCGCCTCCTCCCTGGCCGGCCGCACCCCCCCTTGGTCCTTTATATAAGGGGGTAGGGGCACCCCATAGAGACAACAATTGATCGTTTGATCTTTTAGCCGTGTGCGGTGCCCCCCTCCACCATAGTCCACCTCGATATTACTGTAGCGGTGCTTAGGCGAAGCCCTGCGTCAGTAGAACATCAACATCGTCACCACGCCGTCGTGCTGACAAAACTCTCCCTCAACACTCGGCTGGATCGGAATTCGAGGGATGTAATCAGGCTGAACGTGTGCTAAACTCGGAGGTGCCGTACGTTCTGTACATGATCGGTCCGACCGTGAAGACGTACGACTACATCAACCGTGCTGTGCTAACGCTTCCGCTTTCGGTCTACATGGGTACTTGGACAACACTCTCCCCTCTCGTTGCTATGCATCACCATGATCTTGCGTGTGCGTAGGAAAATTTTGAAATTACTACGTTCCCCAATAGTGGCATCCGAGCAAGGTTTTATGCGTAGATGTCATATGCACGAGTAGAACACAAGTGAGTTGTGGGCGATATAAGTCATACTTCTTACCAGCATGTCATACTTTGGTTCGGCGGTGTTGTTGGATGAAGCGGCCCGGACCCACATTACGCGTACGCTTACGCGAGACTGGTTCTACCAACGTGTTTTGCACACAGGTGGCTGGCGGGTGTCAGTTTCTCCAACTTTAGTTGAACCGAGTGTGGCTACGCCCGGTCCTTGCGAAGGTTAAAACATCAGCAACTGGACAAACTATCGTTGTGGTTTTGATGCGTAGGTAAGAACGGTTCTTGCTAAGCCCGTAGCAGCCACGTAAAACTTGCAACAACAAAGTAGAGGACGTCTAACTTGTTTTTGCAGGGCATGTTGTGATGTTATATGGTCAAGACATGATGCTAAATTTCATTGTATGAGATGATCATGTTTTGTAACCGAGTTATCGGCAACTGGCAGGAGCCATATGGTTGTCGCTTTATTGTATGCAATGCAATCGCCCTGTAATGCTTAACTTTATAACTAAGCGGTTGCGATTGTCGTGGAAGCATAAGATTGGTGAGACGACAACGATGCTACGATGGAGATCAAGGTGTCGCGTAGGTGATGATGGTGATCATGACGGTGCTTTGGAGATGGAGATCACAAGCACACGATAATGATGGCCATATCATATCACTGATATTGATTGCATGTGATGTTTATCTTTTATGCATCTTATCTTGCTTTGATTGACGGTAGCATTATAAGATGACCTCTCACTAAATTTCAAGATAAAAAGTGTTCTCCCTGAGTATGCACCGTTGCCAAAGTTCGCCGTGCCCAGACACCACGTGATGATCGGGTGTGATAAGATCTACGTCCATCTACAACGGGTGCAAGCCAGTTTTGCACACGCAGAATACTCAGGTTAAACTTGACGAGCCTAGCATATGCAAATATGGCCTCGGAACATGGAGACCGAAAGCTCGAGCTTGAATCATATAGTAGATATGATCAACATAGTGATGTTCACCATTGAAAACTACTCCATTTCACGCGATGATCGGTTATGGTTTAGTAGATTTGGATCACGTGATCACTTAGAAGATTAGAGGGATGTCTTTCTAAGTGGGAGTTCTTAAGTAATATGATTAATTGAACTTAAATTTATCATGAACTTAGTACCTGATAGTATCTTGCTTGTCTATGTTGATTGTAGATAGATGGCCCGTGCTGTTGTTCCGTTGAATTTTAATGCGTTCCTTGAGAAAGCAAAGTTGAAAGATGATGGTAGCAATTACACGGACTGGGTACGTAACTTGAGGATTATCCTCATTGCTACCCAGAAGAATTATGTCCTGGAAGCACCACTGAGTGCCAGGCCTGCTACTGATGCAACTGACGACGTTAAGAACGTCTGGCAGAGCAAAGCTGATGACTACTCGATAGTTCAATGTGCCATGCTTTACGGCTTAGAACCAGGACTTCAACAACGTTTTCAACAACGTTTTCAACGTCATGAAGCATATGAGATGTTCTAGGAGTTGAAGTTAATATTTCAAGCAAATGCCCGGATTGAGAGATATGAAGTCTCCAATAAGTTCTACAGCTGCAAGATGGAGGAGAATAGTTCTGTCAGTGAACATATACTCAGAATGTCTGGGTACCATAATCACTTGACTCAGCTGGGAGTTAATCTTCCGGTTGATAATGTCATTGACAGAGATCTTGAATCACTGCCACCAAGCTACACGAGCTTCGTGATGAACTATAATATGCAAGGGATGGATAAGACAATTCCCGGGCTCTTCGCAATGCTAAAGGCCGCGGAGGTAGAAATCAAGAAGGAGCATCAAGTGTTGATGGTCAGTAAGACCACTAGTTTGAAGAAGGGCAAAGGGAAGAAGAAGGGGAACTTCAACAAGAACAGCAAGCAAGTTGCTGCTCAGGAGAAGAAACCCAAGTCTGGACCTAAGCCTGAGACTGAGTGCTTCTACTACAAGCAGATTGGTCACTGGAAGCGGAACTGCCCCAAGTATTTGGCGGATAAAAAGGATGGCAAGGTGAACAAAGGTATATGTGATATACATGTTTTTGATGTGTACCTTACTAGAGCTCGCAGTAGCACTTGGGTATTTGATACTGGTTCTGTTTCTAACATTTGCAACTCGAAACAGGGACTACGGATTAAGCGAACACTGGCAAAGGATGAGGTGACGATGCGCGTGGTAAATGGCTCCAAAGTTGATGTGATCGTGGTCGGCACGCTACCTCTACATCTACCTTCGGGATTAGTATTAGACCTAAATAATTGTTATTTGGTGCCAGCGTTGAACATGAACATTATATCTAGATCTTGTTTGATGCGAGATGGTTATTCATTTAAATCAGAGAATGATGGTTGTTCTATTTATATGAGTAATATCTTTTATGGTCATGCACCCTTGAATAGTGGTATATTTTTGATGAATCTCGATAGTAGTGATACACATATTCATAATGTTGAAGCCAAAAGATGCAAAGTTGATAATGATAGTGCAAGTTATTTGTGGCACTGCCGTTTAGGTCATATCGGTGTAAAGCGCATGAAAAAACTCCATACTGATGGACTTTTGGAACCACTTGATTATGAATCACATGGTACTTGCGAACCGTGCCTCATGGGCAAGATGAGTAAAACGCCGTTATCCGGAACTATGGAGAGAGCAACAGATTTGTTGGAAATCATACATACAGATGTATGTGGTCCGATGAATGTTGAGGCTCGTGGCGGATATCGTTATTTTCTCACTTTCACAGATGATTTAAGCAGATATGGGTATATCTACTTGATGAAGCATAAGTCTGAAACATTTGAATAGTTCAAAGAATTCCAAAGTAAAGTTGAAAATCATCGTAACAAGAAAATAAAGTTTCTACGATCTGATCGTGGAGGAGAATATTTGAGTTACGAGTTTGGTATACATTTGAAACAATGCGGAATAGTTTCGCAGCTCATGCCACCCGAAACACCACAGCGTAATGGTGTGTACGAACGTCGTAATTGTACTTTACTAGATATGGTGCGATCTATGATGTCTCTTATAGATTTACCTCTATCCTTTTTGGGGTTATGCTTTAGAGACAGTCGCATTCACATTAAATAGGGCACCATCGAAATCCGTTGAGACGACGCCTTACGAACTGTGGTTTGGCAAGAAACCAAAGTTGTAGTTTCTGAAAGTTTGGGGCTGCGATGCTTATGTGAAAAAGCTTCAACCTAATAAGCTCGAACCCAAATCGGAGAAATGTGGCTTCATAGGATACCCAAAGGAGACTGTTGGGTACACCTTCTATCACAGATCCGAAGGCAAGACATTCGTTGCTAAGAATGGATCCTTTCTATAGAAGGAGTTTCTCTCGAAAGAAGTGAGTGGGAGGAAAGTAGAACTTGATGAGGTAACTCTACCTGCTCCTCTATTGGAAAGTAGTTCATCATAGAAACCGGTTTCTATGACGCCTACACCAATTAGTGAGGAAGTTAATGATGATGATCATGGAACTTCGGATCAAGTTGCTACTGAACCTCATAGATCAACCAGAGTAAGATCCACACCAGAGTGGTACGGTAATCCTGTTCTGGAAGTCATGCTACTAGATCATGATGAACCTACGAACTATGAAGAAGCGATGGTGAGCCCAGATTCCGCAAAATGGCTTGAGGCCATGAAATCTGAGATGGAATCCATGTATGAGAACAAAGTGTGGACTTTGGTTGACTTGCCCGATGATCGGCATGCAATTGAGAATAAATGGATCTTCAAGAAGAAGACTGATGCTGACAGTAATGTTACTCTCTACAAAGCTCGACTTGTTGCAAAAGGTATTCGACAAGTTCAAGGGATTGACTACGATGAGACTTTCTCACCCGTAGCGATGCTTAAGTCTGTCCGAATCATGTTAGCAATTGCCGCATTTTCTGATTATGAAATTTGGCAAATGGATGTCAAAACTGCATTCCTGAATGGATTTCTGGAAGAAGAGTTGTATATGATGCAATCGGAAGGTTTTGTCGATCCAAAGGGAGCTAACAAAGTGTGCAAGCTCCAACGATCCATTTGTGGACTGGTGCAAGCCTTTCGGAGTTGGAATAAATTCTTTGATAGTGTGATCAAAGCATTTGGTTTTGTACAGACTTTTGGAGAAGCCTGTATTTACAAAAAGGTGAGTGGGAGCTCTGTAGCATTTCGAATATTATATCTGGATGACATATTGTTGATTGGAAATGATATAGAATTTCTGGATAGCATAAAGGGATACTTGAATAAGAGTTTTTCAATGAAAGACCTCGGTGAAGCTGCTTATATATTGGGCATCAAGATCTATAGAGATAGATCAAGATGCTTAATTGGACTTTCACAAAGCACATACCTTGACAAAGTTTTGAAGAAGTTCAAAATGGATCAAGCAAAGAAAGGGTTCTTTCCTATGTTACAAGGTGTGAAGTTGAGTAAGACTCAATGCCCGACCACTGTAGAAGATACAGAGAAAATGAAAGATGTTCCCTATGCTTCAGCCATAGGCTCTATCATGTATGCAATGCTGTGTACCAGACCTGATGTGTGCCTTGCTATAAGTCTAGCAGGGAGGTACCAAAGTAATCCAGGAGTGGATCACTGGACAGCAGTCAAGAACATCCTGAAGTACCTGAAAAGGACTAAGGATATGTTCTCGTTTATGGAGGTGACAAAGAGCTCATCGTAAATGGTTACATTGATGCAAGCTTTGACACTGATCTGGACGATTCTAAATCGCAAACCGGATAAGTATTTACATTGAACGGTGGAGCTGTCAGTTGGTGCAGTTCCAAACAAAGCATCGTGGCGGGATCAATGTGTGAAGCGGATTACATAGCTGCTTCAGAAGCAGCAAATGAAGGAGTCTGGATGAAGTTCATATCCGATATAGGTGTCATACCTAGTGCATCGGGTGCAATGAAAATCTTTTGTGACAATACTGGTGCAATTGCCTTGGCGAAGGAATCCAGATTCACAAGGGAACCAAGCACATCAAGAGATGCTTCAATTCCATCCGGGATTTAGTCCAGGTGGGAGACATAGCAATTTGCAAGATACATACGGATCTGAATGTTGCAGACCCGTTGACTAAGCCTCTTCCACGAGCAAAACATGATCAGCACCAAGGCTCCATGGGTGTTAGAATCATTACTGTGTAATCTAGATTATTGACTCTAGTGCAAGTGGAATATGCCCTAGAGGCAATAATAAAGTTATTATTTATTTACTTATATCATGATAAATGTTTATTATTCATGCTAGAATTGTATTAACTGGAAACATAATACATGTGTGAGTACATAGACAAACATATTGTCACTAGTATGCCTCTACTTGACTAGCTCGGTGATCAAAGATGGTTATGTTTCCTAACCGTAGACATGAGTTGTCATTTGATTAATGTAGCGACCAGACCTCAAATAGTCTGATCTCTATGCTCCGGTGTCATCCCTGGATCAGTAATGCTGACACCACACAGTACTCGGAGGATTTATAGCAGAGTAGCAATCACACACTTATTACATCGAGTGTCTCAAAAGAGAACTTATTACAATAAATATGGCTTAAGGCCATCTAATAACGATAACAACGGAAGGCTTGGAAGATAAGTGAGTCCATCAACTCCAACGGCATCACTGAGTATAGAACCACGACCTAAAACTCCTTAATTGTCATCTGAAAAGTCTGCAACATTAACGTTGCAGCCCGGAAACGGGTCAGCACATGAAATATGCTGGCAAGGTAACACATAGAGAGTAATGGAATGCAACAGCTATACTATATGCATATTTGGCTGGTGGAAAGCTCTATGGTTACTGTTTTTGCGTAAAGCCAATTTTTCCCTACTTCAAAGGAATAAATTTAATTACTATCATGGTGGTTGTTAAACATTGAGAATGGTTGACAGCATCCTCAATCCCAATTAAGTAACATCATTAACCCAACAAAATTAATTTTAGAGTAACATGTTGAGATTCACAAGATAATCCAAGTACTAGATACTCAAGATGTCCATAACCAGGGACACGGCTAACCATGATTAGTTTGTTACACTCTGCAGAGGTTTGTGCACTTTTCCCCACAAGACTCGATCGCCTCCGTTGGATTTCTCGCACTACATGGTGTTTGAGAAACGGATGACCGAGACATAGTCTTTCAGAAGTGCTAGCACCTTATGATCGGGTAGACCGTACCACCTACATCCCCTACATCTGCTAGTCTACCACTGTAAGAGTTCGCACAACCTAGTCAACTATGCCAGAGCCCATAATGGCATGTGGCTGCACACGGAAGTTTCTAGTATGAATAATCTCATGATCCCTTTGAGCCTGGGTGGCGGTCCAAAAGAAAAACAGGCAAGTCCTGAAATCCCCAGGTGCCTCAATCCACCCAGATGTGTGTTTAGGTTGCCACCTTAGATAAACCATTAATTAACAATCTCACATCTATCATGGATATCACTCACCCAATCCACGTCTACTAGCATAGCATGGCATAATAAGCAAACGTAGAAGTAACTCCCAAAGGTTTGAAAATAAACAGGTAATAGGTACTACCTCATCTACTTCCCATCCCACAATTTATTTAGATCCTAATCATGCAATGTGTGAGGGTTGATCTAATGCAATAAAACTGGGTTGTAGAAAAGGTATGATCAAAGTGTTACTTGCCTCGCTGATGATCTGCGAAACCTAGAGATTCGAAGTAACATGCGGCGCACTCCGGGTATTCTATCGCAGAAAAACAAACAAGCATACAATAAGTACTCATCTAATGCACGGGTAAAACTCAAATAGAAGATCTAACCAGAAAGTTCAATTTAAGAACCCTGGTTTGCAAAAAGAATCAAATCGAACGAAGCAAAAGAAGTCAAACGGCGAAAGAAAACAACTTCGTTCTAGTAATCTGGATCTAAGTCAAATTTTACAGTAGCAAAAACATGTTTAAGTTGATTATTCGGAAAGAGGGTTTCGAGACGAAACTCCAGGCGCTTGAATCGCCTGATTCCGATAAACGAGCGAAAAGTTATACTAAAACGAAAATCGGATCAGAAATCGCGATCAGAAAATAACCGCGGAAAATCCGACGAAAAAAGAAAAATGACGAACATAATTTTTTTTAAACGGCACGGAAGTCGAGGCGGCGGCGAACCTCGGGCGACGAGCAGCTCCAGCGGCGGCGGCGGCTGGGGCTGGGGCTGGGGCGCGCTAGGGTTAGGGCGGTGGTGGCGGGCTGGCTCGGCTCGGGCCTCGGGCGCGCCTTATAAAGGCCTCGGCCAGCGGTGTCCTGGCCGAGTACGGCCCATAGTCGGTTTCGCGTTTTTTTTAATAATTCCGCTCGGAAGAAAAATAAAAAGAAATACTAAACGGACTCCAAAAATCCCGAAATAAATTTTCCCGGGCTTCTAGAATCAAGCCCGAAAAAGTGAACATTTATTTGGGCCCTAAATGCAATTTTGAAAAACGCGCATTTTTCCTAAATTCAAATAAAATACCGAAAAACTCCGAAATAAATCTTATTTGATTTTTTTATTAAATCCTAAATATTTCAATATTTTGGGAAAGTCATTTTATTCCCTCTCTCATATTTTTGTAATAGAAATAATTGATGATAAAATAAATAAAATCAAATGATCTTGTTTACAAAATTTGAGGAAACTCAAATATGTAAATAACGAAATCCCCAACTCTCTCCGTGGGTCCTTGAGTTGCTTAGGATTTTCTAGGATCAAAACCAAAAGCAAAATAAAATATGATATGCATGATGACCTAATGTATAACATTCCAAATTGAAAATTTGGGATGTTACAATTAACGGGGTCACATCATTAGGAGAATGATGGGATTGACTTGAGCCATTCCGTTAGCTTAGCGCACGATCGTTTAGTATTCTGCTATTGCTTTCTTCATGACTTATACATGTTCCTATGACTATGAGATTATGCAACTTCCGTTTACCAGAGGAACACTTTGTGTGCTACCAAACGTCACAACATAACTAGGTGATTATAAAGGTGCTATACAGGTGTCTCCGAAGGTACTTGTTGTGTTGGCATATTTCGAGATTAGGATTTGTCACTTCGAATATCGGAGAGGTATCTCTAGGCCCTCTCGGTAATGCACATCACTTAAGCCTTGCAAGCATTGCTACTGAGTTAGTTGCGGGATGATGTATTACAGAACATGTAAAGAGACTTTCATGTAATGAGATTGAACTAGGTATTGAGATACCGACGATCGAATCTCGGGCAAGTAACATACCGATGACAAAGGGAACAATGTATGTTGTTATGTGGTCTGACCGATAAAAGATCTTCGTAGAATATGTGGGAGCCAATATGAGCATCCAGGTTCCGCTATTGGTTATTGATCGGAGACGTGTCTCGGTCATGTCTACATAGTTCTCAAACCCGTAGGGTCCGCACGCTTAACATTTCTATGACAGTTATATTATCAATTTATATGTTTTGATGTACCGAAGGTTTTTCGGAGTCTCGGATGTGATCACGGACATGACGAGGAGTCTCAAAATGGTCGAGACATGAATATTGATATATTGGAAGCCTATGTTTGGATATCGGAAGTGTTCCGGGTGAAATCAGGATTTTACCGGAGTACCGGGAGGTTACCGGAACCCCCCGGGGACTTAATGGGCCTTAGTGGACCTAGGTGGAAGAGAGGAGAGGCGGCTAGGGCTTGGTCGTGTGCCCCTCCCCCCAGTCCGAATAGGACAAGGAGAAGGGGGCGACGCCCCCCCCCCCCCCTTCCTTCTTCTCCTCCACTCTTTCCCCCTCCCAAGTCCTAATCCAACTAGGAAAGGGGGGAGTCCTACTCCCGGTGGGAGTAGGACTCCTCCTGGAGCGCCTCCTCCCTGGCGGCCGCACCCCCCCTTGATCCTTTATATGTGGGGGTAGGGGCACCCCATAGAGACAACAATCGATCATTTGATCTTTTAGCCGTGTGCGGTGCCCCCCTCCACCATAGTCCACCTCAATATTACTGTAGCGGTGCTTAGGCGAAGCCTTGCGTCGGTAGAACATCAACATCATCACCACGCCGTCGTGCTGATGAAACTCTCCCTCAACACTCGGCTGGATCGGAGTTCGAGGGACGTCATCGGGTTGAACGTGTGCTAAACTCAGAGGTGCCATACGCTCGGTACTTGATCGGTCGCATCATGAAGACGTACGACTACGTCAACCGTGTTGTGCTAACGCTTCCGCTTTCGGTCTACGAGGGTACATGGACAACACTCTCCCCTCTCATTGCTATGCATCACCATGATCTTGCGTGTGCGTAGGAAAATTTTGAAATTACTACGTTCCCCAACATGAACGTCATGGAGCATATGAGATGTTCGAGGAGTTGAAGTTAATATTTCAAGAAAATGCCGGATTGAGAGATATGGAGTCTCCAATAAGTTCTACAGCTGCAAAATGGAGGAGAATAGTTCTGTCAGTGAACATATAGTTGTAATGTCTAGGTACCACAACCACTTGACTCAGCTGGGAGTTAATTTTCCTGATGATAGTGTCATTGACAGAGTTCTTCAATCACTGCCACCAAGCTACAAGAGCTTCATGGTGAACTATAATATGCAAGGGATGGATAAGACGATTCTCGAGCTCTTCACAATGCTAAAGGCTGTGGAGGTAGAAATCAAGAAGGAGCATCAAGTGTTGATGGTCAACAAATCACCAGTTTCATTAAAAAGGGCAAAGGGAAGAAGGGGAACTTCAAGAAGAACAGGAAACAAGTTGCTGCTCAAGTGAAGAAGCCCAAGTCTGAACCAAAGCCTGAGACTGAGTGCTTCTACTACAAAGGGACTGGTCACTGGAAGCGGAATTGCCCCAAGTATTTGGCAGAGAAGAAGGATGGCAAAGTGAAAGGTATATTTGATATACATGTTATTTATGTGTACCTTAGTAATGCTCGCAGTAGCACCTAGGTATTTGATACTGGTTTTGTTGCTAATATTTGCAACTTGAAACAGGGGCTATGGATTTAGAGAAGATTGGCTAAGGACGAGGTGACGATGCATGTGGGAAATGGTTCCAAAGTCGATGTGATCACCGTCGTCACACTACCTCTACATCTACCTTTGGGATTAGTTTTAGATTTAAATAATTGTTATTTGGTGCCAGCGTTGAGAATGAACATTATGTCTGGATCTTGTTTGATGCGAGGCAATTATTCATTTAAATCAGAGAATAATGGTTGTTCTATTTATATGAGTAATATCTTTTATGGTCATGCACCCTTGACGGGTGGTCTATTTTTACTAAATCTTCATAGTAGTGATACACATGTTCATAGTATTGAAGCCAAAAGATATACATTTAATAATGATAGTGTGACTTATTTGTGGCACTGCCGTTTAGGTCATATTGGTGTAAAGCGCATGAAGAAACTCCATGCTGATGGGCTATTGGAATCACTTGATTCTGAATAACTTGATGCTTGCGAACCATGCCTCATGGGCAAGATGACTAAGACTCCATTCTCCGGAACAATGGAGAGGGCAACAGACTTGTTGGAAATAATACATACTGATGTATGTGGTCCGATGAGTGTTTATGCTCGCGAACGGTATCGTTATTTTCTTACCTTTATAGATGATTTGAGCAGATATGGGTATATCTACTTGATGAAACATAAGTCTGAAACATTTGAAAAGTTCAAAGAATTTCAGAGTGAAGTGAAAAATCATCGTAACAATAAAATAAAATTTCTACGATCTGATCGTCGAGGAGAATATTTGAGTTACGAGTTTGGTCTTCATTTGAAACAATGCGGAATAGTTTCGCAACTCACGACATCTGGAACACCATATCGTAATGGTGTGTACGAATGTTGTAATCGTACTTTACTAGATATGGTGCGATCTATGATGTCTCTCACTGATTTACCGCTATCGTTTTGGGGTTATGCTTTAGAGACAGCTGCATTCACGTTAAATAGGGCACCATCAAAATCCGTTGAGATGACACCATATGAACTGTGGTTTGTCAAGAAACCCAAGTTGTTGTTTCTTAAAGTTTGGGGCTATGACGCTTATGTGAAAAAGCTTCAACCTGATAAGCTCGAACCCAAATCGGAGAAATGTGTCTTCATAGGATACCCAAAGGAGACTGTTGGGTACACCTTCTATCATAGATCCGAAGGCAAGATATTCGTTGCTAAGAACGGATCCTTTCTAGAGAAGGAGTTTCTCTCGAAAGAAGTGAGTGGGAGGAAAGTAGAACTTGATGAGGTAATTGTACCTGCTCCCTTATTGGAAAGTAGTTCATCACTGAAATCAGTTACAGTTCCTACACCAGTAAGTGAGGAAGCTAATGATTATGATCATGAAACTTCTGATGACATTACTATCGAACCTCGTAGGTCAACCAGAGTAAGATCCGCACCAGAGTGGTACGGTAATCCTGTTCTAGAGGTCATGTTACTTGACCATGACGAACCTACGAACTATGAGGAAGCAATGATGAGCCCAAATTCTGCAAAATGGCTTGAGGCCATGAAATCTGAGACGGGATTCATGTATGAGAACAAAGTGTGTACTTTGGTTGACTTGCTCGATGATCGGTAGGCCATAGAGAATAAATGGATCTTCAATAAGAAGATTGACGCTGACGGTAATGTTACTATCTACAAAGCTCGACTTGTTGCAAAAAGTTTTCGACAAGTTCAAGGAGTTGACTACGATGAGACTTTCTCACCCGTAGCGATGCTTAAGTCCGTCTGAATCATGTTAGAAATTGCCGCATTTTATGATTATGAAATTTGGCAAATGGATGTCAAAACTACATTCCTTAATGGATATCTTAAAGAAGAGTTGTATATGATGCAACCAGAAGGTTTTGTCGAACCAAAAGGTGCTAACAAAGTGTGCAAGCTCCAGTGATCCATTTATGGAGTGATGAAAGCCTCTCGGAGTTGGAATATACATTTTGATAGTGTGATCAAAGCATATGGTTTTATACAGACTTTTGGAGAAGCTTGTATTTACAAGAAAGTGAGTGGGAGCTCTGTAACATTTCTGATATTATATGTGGATGACATATTGCTGATCGTAAATGATACTGAATTTCTCAAATGACGAGGAGTCTCAAAATGGTCAAGACATAAAGATCGGCATATTGGATGACTATGTTTGGACATCAGAATGGTTCCTGGTGAGTTCGGGCATTTACCGGAGTACTGGGAGTTTACTGGAACCCCCCGGGGAGTGTATGGGCCTTATTGGGCCTTAGTGGGAGAGAGGAGGAGGCAGCATAGGAGGGGGCACCCCCCAAGCCCAATCCGAATTGGGAGGTGGGCCCGGCCCCCCTTTCCTTCCTCCCTCTCTCCTCCTTCCTTCTTCTCCTACTCCTACTTGGAAGTGGGGAATCCTACTCCCGGTGGGAGTAGGACTCCCCTAGGGTACGCCATAGAGGGCCGGCCCTCCCCCCTCCTCCACTCCTTTATATACGGGGGAAGGGGCTCCCATAGACACACAAGTTGATCATTGTCTTAGCCGTGTGTGGTTCCCCCTCCACCATAATCCACCTTAGTCATATCATTGCTGTGCTTAGGCGAAGCCCTCCGCCGGTAGCTTCATCATCACCGTCATTACGCCGTCGTGCTGACGAAACTCTCCCTCGACACTCAGCTGGATCTAGAGTTCGTGGGACGTCACCGAGCTGAACGTGTGCAGATCATGGAGGTGCCATATCTTCGGTGCTAGGATTGGTCGGATCGTGAAGATGTTTGACTACATCAACCACATTGTCATAACGCTTCCACTTACGGTCTACGAGGGTACATGGACAACACTCTTCCCCTCTTGTTGCTATGCATCACCTAGATAGATCTTGCGTGTGCATAGGATTTTTTTTTGAAATTACTGTGTTCCCCAACACGTTGTTGGGTCATGTATGCATGTCCCTGTAAGTTAGTGCCACCTTGGGTTTACGACTAGTCATGTCAGCCCGGGTTCTCTGTCATATGGATGCTAGCGACAGTATCATATACGTGACCCAAAAGGCACAAATGCTCCTGGGCCAGGTAAGGTGGCACCCATGGGGAAACCATGCGTGAGGCCGCAAAGAGATAGGATGTGTTACATGCTAGATCAGTGTGACTTAGGATCGGGGTCCTGACAGCGGCGTGGTGGAGGCGGAGATGGGAACGGGGGAGGCAGGACCACGCAGGTGCCTGTTTTTTTCTTTTTTCTCACACGTATCGTTTCAGGTTTGAGGAGTGCAGGTTAAATGTTAAAAATCACAGGTGGTATTTTGTAAAAACACCATGACGGTGAGTGGGCGGGCAGAAGCACTAATTGCTTTATCATTAGGGAAAGAATGGTTTTTGCTCCGTTTTTCTTTTTAGAGTGGATCTGTGGCCTTGCAACCTGGGAGATCATCATCATTTCTTATCCCAAGTGGTTCATCAGTCTCAAATCTTTTCCAAGATCATGTCATTTCCATTCTAGCCCAACTCCATAATTCTTTTTCTTGGGAATATTCCTTTTCTATTAAAGGAATAACCCTATTTTCCCTATGTTGTGAAGCAACCTATATTTCTGTCAATCCCAAAATTCCCAAATAATTCTCATAGTTTCTTTGGGTCATATATTGCTCAAATATGCCCAAACTTTTCCTTGGCCAGCGCAAAAATAATTGTCCAATATTACTTCTTCAATTATGTCCAGAGTGGCACTTTGTGAAGGAAGTGCCTATCCTTTCTTTATTGTTGCCAAACTTTTTTGGCATTATTTTATGTCCAAATTATTACCTCATGAAAAACTTCATTGACTTAATTTGCCTAGACAACCTTCCTCAGTGATTTTTCAAAGTTTCTGTCAAACAGAAGCCGTTGTGAAGGAAGTACTAGCTAGGAGTATCCAAATGAGTTGAAATCTTGCATTCCACTTCATGTGCTCATATCATTACACTCCTCCAATTTTCAGCTCCATACAATCATCTATGTGAGCATAGGATCAAATCTTTGCTTCTGTCAATATTTTTAGGTTGTGAAGCAAGTATATTTTATGTTGCTTCATTTTAGCTGATCATTTACCACAACATTCTCATTACCACGAAACCTCTCTCCATCAAATTTGAGATCAATTAATCAAGCCAACACTTCTCTAGAAGTTTCTGAAATTTCTGGACGGAGAGGATAGCTCTGAAGGAAGTACCATTTTGGCTAGTTCATTTGGTATGAAATTTTTATAGAATCTTCTTACGTTCATATGACCTTGATCTAACAAATTTCATCTTAGTTTGTTATTGTATGTGAGTGCCTCTTCTTAATCAAGTTTCTGGACCAATTTTGCAACTACTAAGCAACCCTATTGTTTTGTGCTCCATTTCTTATCTAATTTCTCAGGATTATAGTCCTTCCTAAGATAAACCTCCCAGCCATTGGGTTTGGCCCTTAGCTCTTCTCTGGTGATCACAGGTGTGAAGCCAAGTTTGCTACAAAAAACATGTGAAGCTTGTTTCTTTCTTTTCCCACTCCATGTGATCGTTTCATTGCTTCAGGGCTGCTCTATCTTGGAGGGACTTCACCGTAGACAACGTTTGCTTGCCACTCATGACCTCTCTTTGTCATGTCGCGTGGTGACCGCGCAGCTGGCACGCATGTGCACGTTCTCTGTGCGCTGTGGCCGCGTCCAGGACGTCGCCTAGCTTAGGCCCCACTCCCTCTCCTCGTCTTCGCGCGTGTGACCTTGTATAGCAGCTCTGCCTCATCGTCCCCTTCTCCCTAGACCCCTCTCCCCCTCCTGTAGCTTCCTCGCCGGAGCTAGCCGCCGAGCGCCCATGGGGGCATTGTGCTCCGTTTGTTCCTGAGCTCGTATCAGCCTCTTTCTCGCTATTCCTGGCTCCTTCTCCACCCCGCGAGCCTCCTCTATCTCCCGCCAGTCTTATCCGCCTCTCCGTGAGCTCTTGTCCTAGCCGGAGCCTTGGCCGGACCCGACCGGCGGCTCTCGGTCCCGGGCACCACGCCCTCGCCTATTTAAGGCCACCCTGACCCCGTCTTTCCTCACCACTCACCTCCACACCCTCCCAATCTCTCCCTAGAGCTGGAGGGCCATCTTCCTCCTCTCCGGCCATCCACCTCGCCGCTCGGCCCTCTCCAACTCCCACTCACTCCGGCCCCTCCCGGCACATCCCGAGCACATATTCGAGCCCCTGAAGCCCTGCTGATCCTCCTCCACCCCTCCATTGCTTGGATGGTGGACGGAACCCTGATTTCCCTGCGCTCGAAGCCAGTCGCCGCCGAGACGGCAACGCCGACGTCGTTTGACTCCCGTTCAAGATCCTGCGGGTACACGGAGGTCCGCCTCCAGGCGCTCGTCCCGTTCCCGCCGTCGCACTTCTCTCCCGTGGCCTCCTCGCCGGCCAGCCGCGCCGGAGAGCGCCACTCCTTCCTGTGCCAGGCGCGCGCGGGAGCAGGACGATCACTCTGCAGCCGGGCTCCACGCCCCAGAGACCCATCCCAATGGGCCCAGCCCGTTAAAAGGTGGCGTATTCCACAAGAATACGTTTTCTTTTACTCAAAGTGTATTCTCCCAGATCCGCGGTAAGGAAAATGCTTTCCTTTAATGCATACATATTTTCCTTAGTGCGCTTTCTCTTTTCTCAGTGGAATAACTGTCTAGGACCCGTATGTAAATAAAATATTTGTAGATAGGTCCCTAGCAGTCAAACCCTCATATCTTTTTGCTCACAACTCCAAATGAGGTGATTCCAAAGCCCACTTCTTCGTCTCGTCAAGACCGTTCTGTTGGGAACATTTTCATGATGTTGTAACATTTTAAAAATGACCATTATGCCCTTGCCCTTATTCAGCCTCGTCCGAGAGAGAAAGATCTCCGGCGATTCTTTCCGCGAGCTTCACGCATTTCTTCCCGATGAATCCCTCCACCCAAGTCAAGCCACACCCTCCATTTGCATGATTGCAATGCAGTGACATGGTTTATTTATTTAAACTTGCTTAAAATGTTGCATTAGCTATGTATGAATTATTCATGGCATTTCTTGGAGTTGTTTTGATCTTGCTATTGCCATGATGATGATTGGAGTTCTAGGACTAATATTTTGTAGTTTATGAGGATGACATGTGGCCATTAGATTATTATTGCCTCATATTAAGATTACTTTCATGTTGATATCTGATATTATGCTTGAAGTATTATATTAGATTTGATGCAATCATGTGGATCTTAGGTTAATATTTTGATCTTGTTATTGGATTAGCAATATGTTGGTACTCGGATTCATCATGATAGTAGTAATATGTTGCCCTTGGAGTATTTTTATATGACGATGTTATGCTTTGGATTATTTGTTGGATATTGCTATGACTTGGATTATAGGTTGATAGATGATATAAGAGTATCAATTATCATTGTTATATTTTGGGTTTAAATTTCGTTATTAAGTTGGTTAGGTGGCACCGAACGGGGTTTTCCACTACAACCACATTTGCCTTTATGGGAAGGCCCTAATGCGGTCTATTGGCATGCCTCTCGCGAGTGCCTCCAACGAGGGAAGGTTATGGACGCGCGCTACCCTGATCAAGTAGGCGGACATAAGCCTTGTGTGCCCGTAGTTGTTGTAGGCGCCTTTTTGTCCCCGTTAGGGACCGTTTATGTTTGGCGACGACGGTGGTGGTGGATGGCACGGGTTGACATCGGGGCCACCCATGAATTATCCCAATGGGGAGTTGGTTGGAGTGGCCGGGAGAGTGTCATGCAGTAGATCGGTTTTGTCGGAACGACATTGGTCCACCCGAATGGGAGCATGAGGCCATGGGTTCCATGGTGTGGGTACAGTGTGCTAACCTCTGCAGAGTGTGTGTGTCTGTGTTTAGTCTATCAATAGCCGCATCCTCAATCATGGGCACAAGTCCGTACTAGGTCAGACCATTCGATCAACACTCACATGACGGAATGACTTATAGGTAACTTATATGTTGATATTGTGATCAGTAATTGAGGGAGTCCTGGACTAAGGGGTCCTCGGGTGTCCGTTTTGTTGGGCATGCGCCGAACAATTGGGCCATGAAAATAAAAGATGGAAGACTTTCTCCCGTGTCCAGATAGGACTCTTCTTTGCGGGGACGGCAAGCCAGGCGGCCCGATATACTATTTCCTTTCTATGTAACCGACTTTGTATAAACCTAGTCCCCTCCAGTGTCTATGTAAACTGGAGGATTTAGTCTGTAGAGACAACGATAATCAGATAGGCTAGACTTCTAGGGTTTCAGCCATTACAATCTCGTGGTACATCAACTCTTGTAACCCCAATACTCATCAATATTAATCTAGCAGGACGTAGGGTTTTACCTCCATCGAGAGGGCCCGAACCTGGGTAAACATTGTGTTCCCTGTCTCCTATTACCATCAACCTCAGACGAATAGTTCGGGACCCCGTACCCAAGATCCGCCGGTTTTGACACCAGCATTGGTGCTTTCATTGAGAGTTCCACTGTGTCGCCACCAAGAGGTTCGATGGCCCCGTCAATCATCCACAACAACATTGTCCAGGGAGTAACCTTCCTCCCCGGACAGATCTTAGTGTTCGGCGGCTTCGCACTACGGGCCAACTCGCTTGGCCATCTAGAGAAGATCAATAGCTACGTCGCTGGCCATCAGGTCAGATTTGGAAGCTTGAAATACGTCGCGGACATCCGTGGAGACTTGATCTTCGACGGATTCGAGACCGCGGTAGTAGACGCTCCCTGTCACCACGATGAACATGACTTAAATCTGTCATTGAACCACACACAGGAGATGGAACCTACAACTGCTCCGGCTCTAGATCCGGAGCAGATCACGCCATCCAAGGATGAGAGGCTCAGCCCCGCCGTGGAGGCCGTAGACTCAGCGGCTTTTGAGCCGCACATAGACCCAACATCAAGTGAGATCTGTGTTGCCAGAACCACGAACACATTTCCAGCTACAAGTTCAGAGGCATGTGCGTCCGCGCACGACGAGCTTGATCGGGCGTCCATCGTTGAATTCAGCTCCGCGGACATCTTCCGGCACTCACCTTTTGGCACCGTGCTAAACTCCTTAAAAACACTCTCCCTAGCGGGGGACTCACGACCGAATTATATCCGGTTCGAACAGGAGACCGATGACGGAGAATTTCGCTTCCCACCGCCCGCCCACTTGATAGCCACTATCGAAGACCTAACTGATATGCTCGATTACGGCTCTGACGACATCGACGGTATGGACGAAGATGCCGGAGAAGAAGAGGCCCAAAACCCGTCTTTTACCGGACGTTGGACGACCACTTCCTCGTATGACGTATACATGGTGGATGCACCAAAAGAGAATAGCGGCGATGACAAGGAAGATCTGGTTGAGGATAACCCCCCCGAGATACAACCAAAGCGCCGGCGTAAGTGGCGCCGCTCTAAGTCACGCCGCAGCAAAGACAGCAACACCGGCACAGGAGAAGATAACACTCCGGACAGTGTCGAAGACAATGAAGACCCCGTTCAGCCAACTTCTGAATAGGACGAATGGGAAGATGGGCGAGTCAGCCCTAACGAACAGGCCGTACACTAAGACTTGGAGGACAATAATTACCTTCCACTCTCCGAGGATGAGGCAAGCCTCGGCACTGAGGATTTCATCGTGCCTGAGGAGCCTCTTGAGCAGGAGCGCTTCAGGTGCCAGCTGATAGCCACTGCAAGGAGCCTGAAAAAGAAGCAAAAACCACTTCAAGCTGATCAAGATCTTCTCAATGACAGATGGACTAGTGTCCTCGAAGTCGAAGAATACGACCTTAATTGACCACTCAAAAGTTACCCGAAGTGCAAATTACTACCTCAATTCGATTTCGAGGCGCTGGAGCCCGTGCCATCAGCGCACAATGCGGCTGATCGACTGGCACGTGGCTGGGACAAAGCGGCAACCCAAGCCGAACACCAGCCCGTCGTACCTCGCCGTAAAGGCAGAGACAAAACTGCTCAGGGATACACGCGTGATCTCCGGTAGGGCCTGAAGAATAAAACAGGTCCGTCCAGATCGATCTACGGATCACGGGGGCGTGCCTCGACGCGCGACGATGGCTATCTAGCCGAACATGGCAAGTACAATTACGTCCGAGCCGAAAGCTACAGACGGACTCCATCCGAACTACGTCACGAACTAGCCCGATATAAAGGCGCCGCACACCCTCTCTGCTTCACTGATGAAGTCATGGAACATGAATTCCCAGAAGGGTTCAAACCCGTGAATATCAAATCATACGATGGAACCACAGACCCTGCGGTATGGATTGAAGACTTCATTCTCCATATTCATATGGCCCGCGGCGATGACCTTCATGCCATTAAATACCTCCCCCTAAAACTCAAAGAGCCAGCCCGGCACTAGCTGAACAGCCTGCCTGAAAATTCCATTGGCACCTGGGAGGACTTGGAAGAACCCTTCCTTGACAACTTCCAAGGTACATATGTTCGACCTCCGGATGCCGATGACTTAAGTCACATAATTCAACAGCCGGGAGAGTCGGCCAGGAAACTCTCGACTAGGTTCGTAACTAAAAAGAACTAGATCGTCGACTGTCCAGATGCCGAAGCATTGGCGGCCTTCAAAAACAGCATCCTGTGCGAATGGCTCGCCCGACACCTCGGCCAAGAGAAGCCAAAGTCCATGGCAGCCCTTACGGCACTTATGACCCACTTTTGCGCGGGCAAAGATAGCTGGCTAGCTCGTAGCAATAATAGGGCAACCGAACCTGGCACTGCGAAAGCCAAGAATAGCAACGGCAAGCCCCAACGCAACAGACACAAGCGTCGAAACAACGGTGACAATGCCGACGACACGGCGGTCAACGCCGGATTCAGCGGTTCCAAGTCCGGCCAGCAGAAGAAGCCGTTCAAAAGGAACAATTCGGGCCCATCCAGCTAGGACCGCATACTCGATCGCCCATGCCAGATACACGGCACTCTTGACAAACCAGCCAATCACAACAACAGAGACTATTGGGTTTTTAAACAGGCCGGCAAGTTAAATGCCGAAGACAAAGAGAAGGGGTCGCAAAGCGAGAATGACGAGGAGGATCCCCGTCAACCAAACACATGGGGACAGAAGAAGTTTCTTCCACAAATCAAAATGGTGAACATGATATACACCACCCATATCCTAAAGAGGGAGCGCAAAAGCGTGCTTAGGGACGTCTATGCGATAGAGCCAGTCGCCCCAAAATTCAACCCATGGTCGTCATGCCCGATCACTTTCGATCGCAGGGATCATCCGACCAGTATCCGTCATGGCAGTTCAGCCGCACCAGTCCACGATCCAATAATGGATGGATGTCATCTCACACGAGTCCTCATGGACGGCGGCAGCAGCCTCAACCTGCTTTACCAGGATACATTGCGCAAAATGGGCATCGACCCATCAAGGATCAAGCCCACCAACACCACCTTTAAAGGAGTTATACCAGGGGTAGAGGCCCGCTTCTCGGGCTCAATCACATTGGAGGTCGTCTTCAGATCTCCGGACAACTTCCGAAGCGAGGAGTTAATCTTCGATATCGTCCCCTTCCACAGTAGCTATCACGCACTGCTCGGACGAACTGCGTTTGCCCGATTCAATGCGGTGCCGCACTATGCTTATATCAAGCTCAAGATGCCCGGACCATGAGGTGTCATAACAGTCAATGGAAATACGGAGCGCACCACTACCCTGGCAGCAGAAGTACAGAGCGCCCTCCGCAAGCAGAACCTTAGTTCGGCAGCCGTACTCCCGGACACTGTCAAACGAGTCCGGACGTGATAGCCTGGCTTATTAGGGATGGTAGACTACTCATATCAATATGGAATTCCTTCTTTTCCAGGAGCCCATTCGGAAAGAACTCCAAAGTTAAGCTTGCTCGGCTTGGAGTAGTTTCAGGATGGGTAACCGACCGGGAAGTTGCTCCCGGGTGCGCATGAGTGAGGACAAAGTGCGCAGAAAAGACTAGTATTGATCTATGGGGCCAGTCTAGATCCCGCGAGGAGTAACGACCACCGGCGGGTGTGTCCGGGGCGTTACAAGTTGGTATCAGAGCCAACCCTCGCGGTTACACGGATGTTTGCGGACAAGTGCGTGGTCATGTTGTGCATGACGTTTGTGACCCATTGTGGCACACGGCATGGCACATGTGCCGGACTGAAAATACAGATGTTTGTGCCAAGAGGGAACGTTCTTGTGGCCCGACGAGGATGTAGGTTCCTCTCAGTGGGGGTGTATGTGATAGCCTGGCTTATTAGGGATGGTAGACTACTCATATCAATAAGGAATTCCTTCTTTTCTGGGAGCCCATTCGGAAAGAACTCCAAAGTTAAGTGTGCTCAGCTTGGAGTAGTTTCAGGATGGGTGACCGACCGGGAAGTTGCTCCCGGGTGCGCACGAGTGAGGACAAAGTGCGCAAAAAAGACTAGTATTGATCTATGGGGCCAGTGTAGATCCCGCCAGGAGTAACAACCACCGGCGGGTGTGTTTGGGGCATTACACCGAACTACCATGCACCAGGACAGCCCAGCTTGTCAAGAGCTTAACCAGCAATTCGGCCTCCATCCCAGACCACACCAAGTGACGGCGTTCGCGCCGCGCATATATCACTATGCACTCAAAATACCTTGGGCATAGACGGAGGCATAACTAGATTGTGTTCCATAATAAGGCTCAACCTCCCTTGGACACAAATAATTTCACTTTTTCTTTTTTCCCTCCTCGGGTTTCCTTTCCGCAGATCCCTCTCGCCGGGCTCATAATCGGTCCTTTCTAAGAACGGACACACCAAGGTGGCAAGTAGCACAGAAGTGCGGGGGAATCTCTAGATGTCCCTCTTGGTGATCACTCTACCTGTTTTCAGGACCCGTACGCAGCTCCTCCTCGGTCTTGGCATGTCAAACAACCACTTTCGCTTCTCGCACTTTTTTGTTCACGTACGCTCTAACGTATTAATTAAAATTATAATGGAAACAGTTTGTGGCCCAACATATGTGGCACCTTCTTCTTCTTTATTTTTATTTTTTGTTATTTTAATTTGCATCCGTACACCTTGGTATACCATAATCCGCCAGGGGCTTTATTGCGCCTCACACTATGGCAACAAGTCCGAACACTTTTATAGTATAGTTCGGCACCCCGAATTTAGCATTATACACATTGGCTTCGAATCATGTCTTTGGTCAATAGTTGGGTTGCCCGGCTCTTGTGCTTACTACCTTATGTTCCGCTACATCGGCTAGGGTAGTAAAGGGAGAACTACTGCGATTGTGTCCCGGTTCATCCGGATGAGCACCTCAGTAGAGAAAGCCGAAAACTGACTGTCATGATACGGCGTGAGCCGGTCAGCTCTTCGGACATTTCAAATTTTAGCGATTTTTCCCGCATTACGCAACGAATTGGTTCTCATCCGATCAGGTGTTTACAACATCCTAGTCTGGACACTAGGGGCTGCGCCTATATTTTCATTGTCAAACTCCTATGGCTAAGTGAGCGTAATAAAGCCACATAGTCCGATTGCATGGTTCGTTGCGCTAAACACCTCCTTTAAGGACCAAACTATTGGATAAAGCATGTTTAGATTCATCTCGAACACCCCCGTACTATCTACGTGGGGGCTGAAGCCGACGACTGGCCAACTCTCAGATTTGATAAAAACGGCCGCACAGAAGGTAAAGTTTTAACTAAACAAAACAGCAAAGCATTATATTACATATCAAGCCTTATTTTTATCATACAGGGCGGGATTACATGAATGTATTCATTCGAAAATTATATCCTTAGCACATTGCTCCGCCGCAATGCAGGATCCCTTCAAAACATCTTCAAAATACCGCTCGGGCGTGTGGTGCTCCTTGCCCGCAAGCGGTCCTTCGGTCGCGAGCTTGACGACATCCATCTTCACCCATTGTATCTTGACATGGGCAAAGCCCATCCACGCACCTTCTATGCAGACCGACGGCTTGATGGCATCAAGCCCCGGGCAGGCACTGTCCAGCCGCTTCACGAGGCTAAAGTAGCTATTGGGTATTGCTTCTGCAAGCCACAACCGGATTATTAAATCCTTCATGGCTAGTTCGGCCACTCTATGCAGCTCAACCAACTGTTTTAGCTGGTCGCTAAAGGGTACCAGATGTTCTAGTGCAAGGTATTGCAAGCAGAACAACTTCTCCATGGAGCTCCCCTCTTCGTCCCGGAAGAATTCCGCAGCGTCAGAAACACTGCGCGAGAAATCCGCAAACGCCCCTGGAGACCTCCAAATCCGAGTCAGTAAGAGATACCTTAGGCTCACATACTTGCTTTGCATAATGAAAGCCTTACCAGCCGCGATCTTCTTGGCCTCCTGGATCTCCCGGAGGGCGCCTTGGGCTTCAACTCGGGCCTCTTGTGTGCTTTGGCGGGCCTTAGCGAGTTCGGACTCTTGGTCCGCATTCTAGCGCTCCAAGGACTCGCTTTTATTCATTGCATCCTGGAGCTCATGTTGGACCTCACCAACCCTGGCCTCATGCATTTCTCGGGCGGCTTTTTCATTCACCGCTCTCTCTTCGCCTCAGCCATCACCTTTTTGAGGGCCTCAACCTCAGTCGTCGACCCTAATAAATGTCATGGCAGTGTGCTCATCTTACATTATTCATCCCCTCCAGACATACACAATATCATTGCATACCTTGGGTATTCTCCAGCTGGTTTTCGCATGGCCGAGCTCTTCCTCGATCCGTTCTAGCTTCCGCTTCAGTCCAGAGACTTCGATAGCATGAGAAGTCGCAGCCAGCAGCGACGCCTGCTTATTCACAAAGACATGTATGATTAGTTTCCTGCGAATAGCTATTTGATCCTCTATTTGGATTTCCTTTTCAAACACCGGACAGAGTCTCAGGGGCTACTGTCTATACTATAACTTTCTTTTCACATAAATGCAGCGCTTACCTGAAAGCCTGTTAGAAGGCTCGCACAGGCTTCGGTCTGTACGCTCTTCGTGGACTAAATCTTCTCAATCACCGCACCCATGAGGGTACGGTGTTCCTCAATGATGGAAGCACTTCGCAACGCTTCCTGTAGAGTATCTGGCGCCTCTGGTTGGACAGAGGTCACCGGTGGAATGGGCACACCTCCTTCCAATGAAGGAGGTTGCTGGCCAGTTTCTGGAGCCGTATAGGTCTCCGGGACCACATTCGGCTGGGGGCCGAATTGGACATAGCTCCCACCGCCGGTCTCCATGGGGATTTGCTCCCCCATGTGTTCGGTGGCCGAGGTCTGGCCCTCTGGCGTCGTCTTGACGACCTCCTGCGTCTCTCCCTAGCCTGGGGTCCTTCAGGACAACACCTCGGCGTCGTCCGTAGCTTGGGAGAGGAGGCCATGGGAAGGGACCCGCTGTCCATCACCTTCGGATCCAGCGAGTTCCCCGTAGACGAGGCTCGCTCGCGGGCGGAACGAACCGGACAACAAATGCATGATTCAACATGTTAGAATTATGAGGTGAAAGAGGAGGATGTATGAATACTTTAGGGTCTTCGGATACTCATGATTCGGCTAGGGGCTTGTTTCGAGGGCGTCGCTCTGGGCTGCTATCGACATCCCATGTGGAGCTATCCACGAGGGAAGCATTTCCCTTCTTGGACGCCTCCGCCTCCAGATCTATGGAGGCCGCCCTCTTCTTCCCCTCGGGGGGGGGGGGTTCTTTCTTCCTCCTCTTCGTCCTCCTCATCGTCTTCGGCGACGGAATGAGTTTCGGCATCTTCGGACACCGCGTCCTAAGTACCCTTGGGACGGAGGCTTCCTCTGGTCCGCTTCGCCTTCGTTTTGGCCTTCTTCTCCGGCGCCACGTAGGGCGCCGGAACCAGCATCTTCGTCAAAAGCGGGATGGTTGGTTCCTCGGGCAGCGGAGTCGAACACCGAATCCGCTCTGCCTTCTTCGTCCAACCCTAAAAAGGAAAAATAGGGAAGTTGGGACATCCTCCTTGAGCAAGCAAGAAAAACGCCTTGAAGCGTGGAATACTTACCGAATTGGCGGGATGGGCCAGATCGTGTCCGCAGTCCTCGGTTGTCCGTGTCCATAAGGACACAATGCTCATCCATGATAGAGGCCCCTCGTAGCGCCTCCAACAGATTATCCGGCGCCTGTGGTTGGACAGAGGTCACCGGTGGAACAGGCACATTCCCTCCTTGAGGGGAATGCCATTTGTTGGACCCCAGAGCCATGTAGATCTCCGGAATGGTATCCGGCTGAGGCCCGAAGGGTACTCGGGCCCCGTCACTAGTCCCTATGGGGACCTTTTCCCACGTATGTCCGGCGGCCGAAGAGTCATCCTAGGACGTCACCCCGATGGTCTCCGAAATCTCCCCCGGCCTGTGAAAGTCTTTTTGGACACCACCTGGTCATCACCCTTGGGTGAGATGGAATGAGCAAGTGGCGAAGACATGCTAGCCATCTCCTTCGAGTACAGCGAATCCTCTGTCGAGGATCGCGGGGAGCCATCGCGTGCCGGACTACAATGACAAGGTTTAAGATGTATCAATATTACAAACCGAGAAGGCCAGATGTTTTTGATTCTAGTACTCATGAGGCGGCCCGAGGCTTGGTCCGGCGAGGTCGCTCCAGACTGCTATCAACATCCCACGTGGAGTTAGTTGCGACGGAGCCTCTCCCCCTCTTGGGCGCCTCCGCCTCCAAACTCGTGGAGGCCTCTCTTTTCATCCTTCCTCTGGCAGGAGGGGAGTCGCCTCCCTCCTCGTCGTCATCGTCGGCAGCTGAGGGGTCTCCCTCATCGTCAGACGAGATGACCAATGTGCTCCTTCGGCGAAGCCCACTCCTGGTCCCCTTGGCCGTGCTTTTGACCTTCTTCTCCGGCACGTTGTAAGGCACCAGAAAAAGCATCTCCGTAAGGAGTGCGGTTTCTTCCTTCTAGGTCGACCCAGGCCTAAATATGAGCCCGCGATCTTTGGTCAAGGGTGGCGGCATCTCACTGCCCTTGAAGAGCGACTTCCAGATATCTTCGTGCGTCATGCCAAAAGGCCTCAGCAGAGTCTGGTGCTCAGCCGGATCGAACTCCCACAAATAACAGGTCCGGCGCTGACATGGAAGGATCCGGCGTACAAGCATGACCTGGATCACATCAACGAGCTTGATCTTCCGGGTTATCATATTCTGGAGGCACGTTTGGAGCCCCGTGATCTCTTCCAAAGATCCCCAGGTCAGGCCTTCTCTTGCTAGGAGGTAAGCCGCATCGGTACTCCGGATCAAAATTTGGGAGCCGTCGCCCAGTTGGCGTCGCGCGGCTCGTTGATATAGAACCACCTCGACTGCCATCCTTTCACCGTCCCTGCAAAGGAACCTTCGAGCCAGGTGCTATTGTGCATCTTGCCCACCATGGCACCTCCGCACTCGGCCTGTTGGTCGCGCACCACCTTTGGCTTTACATTAAAAGTCTTCAGCCATAGGCCAAAGTGAATTGGGATGCATAGAAAGGCTTCGCACACAACTATGAATGCGGAGATATTGAGGATAAAGTTGGGGGCCAGATCGTGGAAGTCCAACCCATAGTAAAACATCAATCCATGGACAAATGGATGAAGACGGAACCCCAGCCCACGGACGAAGTGCGTGAGAAACACAACCCTCTCATGGGGCTCGGCGGTAAGGACGATTAGCCCTTTTGCCGGGAGTCGGTGAGCAATCTCCTTGGCTAGATAGCCAGCCTCCCGGAGCTCCGTGATGTCCTTCTTCTTAACGGAGGAGGCCATCCACTTGCCTCCAGCTCTGGATCCGGACATGATTGGAGTGCCTTCTCAAACGAGGAAAATTTGAAAGCTTGGGCGCTAGAGCTCGAGGACGGAAGGACCAAAGATGAAGAAGGGTGTGGGTAAAGGGAGAGTGTCCTTATACCCTTATAAAGGCCACGAATATCAAGCGCCTCCCCACTCGTCCTAAAAACTCGCCTATTCCCAAGGGCTATACAAACGGTACGGTTGGGTTTGGTTACGCATGCCCGCATTGATGAGAATCCCGTGATAAGGGACATGATCTCTGCTTTCACTAGATGTGCCAATGGCAACCGTGCCTCAAGACATGGAGCAGAAGACGAAAAACGGTTCGAAATTATAACCGGACAGACGCGATGTCGTGTTGGAAAAAAGCTGTCAACAGATTAGATTCGTGCAAATATTATATTCTCTATGCGGTTGTGCATGTTGTGCGTAACAGGTCAAGGTACGATCATTGCATCCAAAGACTATCTTGGAGTTCAGAGAAAGGGGAACCCACCTTACAATGCCGGAGACAATCAGCACGCCGGACTCCTCGTCATTGAAAGCCAGGTTCAGGGGCTACTAAGGGAGTCCTGGACTAAGGGGGCGTCCGGCCTATTATCCATGGGCCGGACTGATGGGCTGTGAAGACATGAAGGCCGAAGACCGCACCGTGTCTAGATTGGACTCTACTTGGCGACCGAAGATTCCTTCTTATATAACCGACTCCATGTAAACCCTAGATCCCCTCGGTGTCTATATAAACCAAAGGGGTTAGTCCGAAAAGGACACCGCATATACTCATTACCATATTCACGTAGGCTAGGCTTCTAGGGTTTAGCCATTACAATCTCATGGTAGATCAACTCTTGTAATACTCATATTCATCAAGATCAATCAAGCAGGAAGTAGGGTATTACCTCCATAGAGAGGGCCCAAACCTGGGTGAACATCGTGAACTCCGTCTCCTATTACCATCGATCCTAGACGCACAGTTCGGGACCCCCTACCCGAGATCCACCGGTTTTGACACCGACACCGCTCCCCTGAGGCCCAGTGTGGAGTAGCTGCTTCTTCTTCTTAGGGTTGGCCTCAGGAGGGTACTGCGCATCCGCACTGTCAGGGTCTTTGATTGATGCAGCTTGGAAAGCACGCTCGAGGGAGCACACCGCATCTCTTTCTTCGCAAGGGACCGTGATGATTCCGCCGCTTCCCAGCATCTTGAGGACATTTTAGCCATGGTGGGTGACTGCCATGAATTTGGCCAGTGCTGGGTACCCGAGGATGGCATTGTACGGCAGGTGGATGTGGGCGACATCGAAGTCGATGAGCTCGGTGTGGTAGTTGTCGCGCTGACCGAAGGTGATAGGTAGGCGAACTTGCCCTATCGGGGTGGTGGAGCCGTCTGTCACTCCTGAGAAAGGCTTGGTGGGATGGAGCTGATCGTATGGCACTTGAAGGCTGTAAAAAATTTCGACTGACAGGACACTAAGTCCCGCGCCGCCGTCGATGAGGGTCTTGATGACTTGAACATTGTTGATGACGGGTGAACAAAGCATCGGGAGGACTCCTGCGGTTGCCGCGCATTTGAGTTGGTCCGCCGAGCTAAAGGTGATGGCATACTTGGACCACCTAAGCGGGCGCGTAGCCTTGAGCTTGGGGAGGGATGCATTCACTTCACGGGAGAACTGCTTGAAGATGCGCTGGGAGGCTGGGGCCTGAGCGCCACCCAAGATGCAGGCGATGGCGCGCGGCTCCTAGAAGCCCCCATCCCCTTCGTCCTATTGATGGTCATCGTTCCTTCTTGGCGGCGGCAGTGGAGGGTGACCAGGGTTGCCCTGAGGGCGATCCTCACGAGGCTGGTCCCTCCAGGCGCCCTCACCAGGCTGGTCCTGCCAACGATCCTCGCAAGGTTGGTCGCGCCACTCTTGACGGGGCCCACGGTCTTCCCAACGTCCTCCACCCCGTCCACCTCCTCGGCCGTAGCCCTAGTCATTGTGCTCAGGGCGTCGAACGAAGCGTCCATCTCGAATGTCCCTGAGCTCTCGACAATCGTTGGTGTTGTGCGTGCGCATGTTGTGGAAGGCGTAGAATGTACGGCCGCCCTTTGACGACTCGGGAAGATCTTGGCCACGCTTGGTGTCCTGTTTTGACATAAAAATAATAATACTTCAAGCATACTAACTAAGCAATTATGTCTTCTGAAAATAACATGGCCAAAGAAAGTTCATCCCTACAAAATCATATAGTTTAGTCATGTTTCATTTTCATCACACAAGAATGCTCTCATCATGCACAACCCCGATGACAAGCCAAGCAATTGTTTCATACTTTAGTAATCCCAAACCTATAAACTTTCATGCAATATATGAGCGCAAGCCATGGATATAGCACTATGGGCGGAATAGAATATAATGAGGGGGGTTATGTGGAGAAGACAAAAAAGGAGAAAGTCTCACATCAACGAGGCTAATCAATGAGCTATGGAGATTCCCATCGATTGATGTTAATGCAAGGAGTAGGGATTGCCATGCAACGGATGCACTAGAGCTATAAATGTATGAAAGCTCAACATAAGAAACTAGTGGGTGTGCATCCAACTTGCTTGCTCACGAAGACCTAGGGCACTTGAGGAGGCCCATTGTTGGAATATACAAGCCAAGTTCTATAATGAAAAATTCCCACGAGTATATGAAAGTGATAACATGAGAGGCTCTCTACTATGAAGATCATGGTGCTACTTTGAAGCACAAGTGTGGTAAAATGATAGTAGCATTGTCCTTTCTCTCTTTTTCTCTCATTTTTTTTATTTGGCCTATCTTTTTTATGGACTTTCTCTTTTTTTATTCCTCACTTAGGACAATGCTCTAGAAAATGATGATCATCACACTTCTATTTATTTACAACTCAATGATTACAACTCGATACTAGAACAAATATGACTCTATATGAATGCCTCCGGCGGTGTACTGGGATTGCGATGATGCATGAGTGACATGTATGAAAGAATTATGAGAGGTGGCTTTGCCACAAATATGATGTCAACTACATGATCATGCAAAGCAATATGACAATGATGAATGTGTCATGATAAACGGAATGGTGGAAAGTTGCATGGCAATATATCTCGGAATGGCTATGGAAATGCCATAATAGGTAGGTGTGGTGGCTGTTTTGAGGAAGATATAAGGAGGTTATTGTGTGAAAGAGCGTATCATATCACAGGGTTTGGATGCACCGGCGAAGTTCGTGCCAACTCTCAATCTGAGAAAGGGCAATGCACGGTACCGAAGAGGCTAGCAAGGATGGAATGGTGAGAGTGCGTATGATCCATGGACTCAACATTAGTCATAAATAACCCACATACTTATTGCAAAAATCTACAAGTCATCAAAAACCTCGGTACTACGCGCATGCTTCTAGGGGGATAGATTGGTAGGAAAAGACCATCGCTCGTCCCCGACCGCCACTCATAAGGAAGACAATGAAATAACACCCCATGTTTCAAATTTGTTACGTAGCGTTTACCATACGTGCATGCTATGGGACTTGTAAACTTCAACACAAGAATTTCTCAATTTCACAACTACTCAACTAGCATTACTTTGATATTATTACCTCCATATCTCAAAACAATCATCAAGCATCAAACTTCTCTTAGTATTCAATACTCTATATGAAAGTTTTTACTATTCTTGGATGCTTAGCATGTTATGATTATTTAATCAAATTACCATGCTATTTAAGACTCTCAAAATAATATAAGTGAAGCATGAGAGTTCATCTATTTCTTCAAAATAAAACTACCACCATGCTCTAAAAGGATATAAGCGAAGCACTAGAGCAAATGACAAACTACTCCGAAAGATATAAGTGAAGATCAATGAGTAGTCGAATAATTATGCAACTATGTGAAGACTCCCCAATTTAATAATTTCAGACCTTTATACTTTATTTAAACAGCAAGCAAAATTAAAGAAAATAAAATGACGCTGCAAGCAAAAAACATATCATGTGGCGAATAAAAATATAGCTCCAAGTAAAGTTACCGATGAATGAAGACGAAAGAGGGGATGCCGTCCGGGGCATCCCCAAGCTTAGTCTCTTGGCTATCCTTGAATATTACCTTGGGGTTCCTTGGTCATCCACAAGCTTAGGCTCTTTCCACTTCTTATTCCATAGTCCATCGAATCCTTACCCAAAACTTGAAAACTTCACAACACAAAACTTAACAGAAAACTCGTAAGCTCCGTTAGTATAAGAAAATAAATGACCACTTCAAGGTACTGTAATGAACTCATTATTTATTTATATTAGTGTTAAACCTCCTGTATTCCAACTTCTCCATGGTTAATAAACTATTTTACTAGCCATAGATTCATCAAAATAAGCAAACAACACATAGAAAACAGAATCTGTCAAAAACAGAACAGTCTGTAGTAATCTATATCAAACGTATACTTCTGGAACTCATAAAATTATCAAATAAATTTTTGGACGTGAGGAATTTATCTATTAATCATATTCAAAAAGAATTAACTAAATAGACTCTCCAATGAAAAATGGCAGCAATTCTCGTGAGCGTTAAAGTTTCTGTTTTTTACAGCATGATCAACAAGACTTTCCCCAAGTCTTCCCAACGGTTCTACTTGGCACAAACACTAATTAAAAGCATAAAAACTCAATCATAACAGAGGATAGATAAATTATTTATCAAAACATGATCAAAAATCAAGGAACAAAAATAATGTTGGGTTGCCTCCTAACAAGCGCTATCGTTTAACGCCCCTAGCTAGGCATGATGATTTCAATGATGCTCACATAAAAGATAAGAATTGTAACATAAAGAGAGCATCATGAAGAATATGACTAGCACATTTAAGTCTAACATACTTCCTATGCATAGGGATTTTGTGAGCAAACAACTTATGGGAACAATAATCAACTAGCATAGGAGGGCAAAACAAGCATAACTTCGAAATTTCAAGCACATAGAGAGGAAACTTGATATTATTGCAATTCCTACAAGCATATGTTCCTCCCTCATATTAATTTTCAGTAGCATCATGAATGAATTCAACAATATAACCAGTACCTAAAGCATTCTTTTCATTATCTACAAGCATAGAAAATTTACTACTTTCCACACAAGCAAAATTCTTCTCATTCGGAATAGTGGGAGTATCATAGGAAACTCGAATACTATAAATTGTTTCCACATTAAAAGAGTAATGTTCAGAGAAGGGGTAATCATAATCATGACAAGTTACATAAATATAACCAATACTTTTTATAGCATAAGTATCATCACAATAATCATCATAAGTAGGAGGCATGCTATCATCATTATAAGGTTGCATATCAAAACTTGGGAGACTAAAAATATCATCTTCATTAATCATAGCTTCCCCAAGCTTGGGACAAACATTAATTGCAGCAAATATATTCTCAAAAAAATCATCTTCATCAAACATAGCATCCCAAGCTTGGGCCTTTTCTTATCATAAGCATAATCACTCTCATCGTTAATAGTATGGATAGCACCAATAGTATAGCAATTATCATATTCTTCCAAGCAAGTGCCAAAAAGAAGTATCATTATCTTACACAATTATATTTTCATGAGGCACAATACTAATAGGAGTAGCATTATTTGGGAGAGATATCTTTTTTCCTCTCTTCCTTTTTTCTTTTCTTCTTCTTCACCACATCATGTGTGGGTTCAATCCTCTTTCTGGAGCTCCTTATTAATGAAATTGGTTGAATAGGAGGCTCCTCCTCGTTACCCGATTCATCATAAGAAATAATAGGAGGATATTGGGAAGTCTCTTCACTTTCATTAGTATTCTCTTCATCTTCTATTTGTTTTCTTTTCTTTATGTAATTGGCAATATAAGTATTTTCAATGCAATTAACCGCACAATACATATAAATTTCCTCTAGGTCAAAATGAAGAACTCTATCAAGGGAAAATTTTGGAATATCCTTAGTTATACTTTTCATTTCTTCGTAGCCCATAAGCAAACTAAGTTCTTTATAATGTGCAAGGGAAATAAATTCATCACAATTTTTGGACACGATTAGATCATGAAACAATTTGCATCATATAATTAAATGACCACGTTCATTACAAAGCTCACAAGTATGGCCAAGAAAATTTAAATTTTCAGCACAATCATTTAGCTCTTCTTGCAACAATTTAGTTTCTAAGTACTTATGCTTCTTGCAATATCTATCTTCTCTATTTGGTGTGTACTTACAAACCCAATGCACTCCACAAAAATTGACATGTTTATAGGAGACATTTTCATCATAACTAGTGCAATCATCATTAGTGTCATGGATATTCAAAGGATTCGTACTAACAACATTGCAATCATGCTCATCATTCAAATATTTAGTGCCAAACATTTTATAGATTTCTTCCTCTAGCACTTGAGCACAATTATCCTTTCCATCATACTCACGAAAGATATTAAAAAGATGAAGCGTATGAGACAAACTTAATTCCATTTTTTTTGTAATTTTGTTTTATAAACTAAACTAGTGACCAAACAAGAAACTAAAAGACTCGATTGCAAAATCTAAAGATATACCTTCAAGCACTAAATTCCCCGACAATGGCGCCAGAAAAGAGCTTGATGTCTACTACACAACCTTCTTCTTGTAGACGTTGTTGGGCCTCCAAGTGCAGAGGTTTGTAGGACAGTAGCAAATTTCCCTCAAGTGGATGACCTAAGGTTTATCAATCCGTAGGAGGCATAGGATGAAGATGTTCTCTCTCAAGCAACCCTGCAACCAAATAACAAAGAGTCTCTTGTGTCCCCAACACACCCAATACAATGGTAAATTGTATAGGTGCACTAGTTCGGCGAAGAGATGGTGATACAAGTGGTATATGGATAGTAGATAATAGTTTTTGTAATCTGAAAATATAAAAAGAGCAAGGTAGAAAGAGATAAAAGTGAGCATAAACGGTATTGCAATGCCTTGAAACAAGGCCTAGGGTTCATACTTTCACTAGTGCAAGTCCTCTCAACAATAATAACATAATTGGATCATATAACTATCCCTCAACATGCAACAAAGAGTCACTCCAAAGTCACTAATAGCGGAGAACAAACGAAGAGATTATGGTAGGGTACGAAACCACCTCAAAGTTATTCTTTCCAATCAATCCGTTGGGCTACTCCTATAAGTGTCACAAACAGCCCTACAGTTCGTACTAGAATAACACCTTAAGATACAAATCAACCAAAACACTAATGTCACCTAGATACTCCAATGTCACTTCAAGTATCCGTGGGTATGATTATACGATATGCATCACACAATCTCAGATTCACCTATTCAACCAACACATAGAACCTCAAAGAGAGCCCCAAAGTTTCTACCGGACAATCACGACGAAAACGTGTGCGAACCCCTATGCATAGGTTCATGGGCGGAACCCGCAAGTTGATCACCAAAACGTACATCAAGTGAATCAAGTGTTGTCAAATCTTTAAAGACTCAATCCAATATGATAACTTCAAAGGGAAAACTCAATCCATTACAAGAGAGTAGAGGGGGAAGAAAACATCATAAGATCCAACTATAATAGCAAAGCTCGCGATACATCAAGATCGTATCACCTCAAGAACACGAGAGAGAGAGAGAGAGATCAAACACATAGCTACTGGTACATACCCTTAGCCCCGAGGGTGGACTACTCCCTCCTCGTCATGGAGAGCACCGGGATGATGAAGATGGCCACTGGAGAGGGATTGCTCCCTCCGACAGGGTGCGAGAACGGGTCTAGATTGGCTTTCGGTGGCTACGGAGGCTTCTAGCGGCGGAACTCCCGATCTATTGTGCGTTCTGATGTTTTTAGGGTATATGGAGATATATAGGCGGAAGAAGTACGTCAGGGGGGGCACGAGGGGCCCACGAGGGTGGAGGGCGTGCCCAGGGGGTTGGGCGCGCCCCCCTGCCTCGTGGCCTCCTCGCAGGTCACCCGACGTGCACTCCAAGTCTTCTGGGCTTCTTTCCTTCCAAAAATGACTTTCGTGAAGTTTCAGGTCAATTGGACTCCGTTTGATTTTCCTTTTCTTCGAAACCCTAAAACAGGGTAAAAACAGAAACTAGCACTGGGCTCTGGGTTAATAGGTTAGTCCCAAAAATGATATAAAAGTGTATAATAAAGCCCATAAACATTCAAAACAGTAGATAATATAGCATGGAGCAATCAAAAATTATAGATATGTTGGAGACATATCAGGACCCACCGGAAGGGCCTTTGTATTTCTTGAAAAAATGTTCCCCCCACTTTCAGCTCGGACCCACCAGCTATATCTTCGCACACAAGGAAGTGCCTCCTTATTACGCACAAAAAATGAATACTCCCTTGCTAGTTGGGACCCACCATTGTGGGAGGCTGACTTGTGGGCCTACTAAGATGACGGGGACGGTGGGCTTTGTCAACTTAGTCAATATGAACGATTCTAGCTCCAGTGACCGTACGATGTCCATCCAATGGCCGTAGTGCTTCTTCAACCTCTTGTCTTCTCGCTCCAGCCGCTCAAAGCAGCGCCGGTCGTGCTGCCTACTCCTGCCTCCCGTGGCCGGCTGTGCTGCCGCGGAGGCCTCACCGCCCCCTACTACTCCCACCGCTGGTCAGACCATCCCTCCACTCACCCACACCCCTTGCCATTCTGCGGCGATGGTAGCCTCACAACGAAGCCAAACCAGTGAACCCTCATACTCCTCTCCGCGTGGGCATCCACTGCCGCATCTTCCCCGGCTCCGCACCGTCCCCTTCCTAGGCCTCGCCGTCGTCCACCGCCCTGGTGCTCTCGGCGCGGTGTCGTCAACGTGGTCAAGGAACGACTTCCATTGGAAGAGTACTGTACATGGAGAGGCTGGCAGCTGGGTCCACGGCTGCAGCAAGGAAGTGCCTCCTTATTATGCGAAAATAATGATTCTCCCACGTGACAGTCGTGACCCACCGGACGGGCCACCGTATTTCATGAAAAAAATGTTCCCCCCGAACTGCTGGGACCCACCAGCTACATCTTCACACGCAAGGAAGTACGTTCATATTACGGGCAAAAAAATGACCCCCCTGACTGCTGGGACCCACCAGCTACATCTTCGCACGCAAGGAAGTGCCTGATAGTCGGGACCCACCCGGTCAAAGTTTACGTAGCGTTGTTATTCTGGTCGCGAACGTGTATGTACATACTGGTCGATCAGTCTGTCTGCAGGCTGCAGCGATGAACTGTGGCCGTGTAAGGAAGGGAACGTGTGGTAGTAGAGGCGTGCACGTGTGGTAGTAGAGGCGCGCACGTAGCACGTACACGTACGGGAGGGTTGTGGCGTACCGCAAAATGGAGGAAACGGACTTGTGTTGGAGCGCTATGGACGAAACAGGGGTCCTATTCATCGTGAGGGGTGTGGCGTACCGCAAAACAGGAATCCATGAGATACTGTTCATCTCCACCGTCGACCTCCTCTAGCCTCCACGGGGTACTGTTCATCCACCATTGACCTCCTCGAGCCTCCACATACAACTGTTCTTCCACGGGCTCCTGTTCAGTTAGAGCCCAATGCCTTGCTCGGGTTCAGTTAGAGCACAATGCCTCGCACACACGCGCGTACGTACGAGAGAAACGTGCATCGCTCGGCCCCCGACCAGTCACCGTAACCGGGAACTCCCCGATATTGTCCTCGCCCTCGCTTCTACCATGGATTTTTCCATCATGGACGGCCCAAAGAATGTCATGCAGCTGCATCTCCGGCCTGCCAAGGATGAAAAGCCCATTTTTTGTCATGATTTTTTGTCATAGAAGTAGGGGCCCACCACATCTATTATGATACCGGGTTTTGTCACAATTATCGTCATAGAAGTGTCATAAGTATGACAGAAAAAAATTTCGTTTTGCCCAAAATGTCACGGATGTGTCTTTTTTTTTGTAGTGCAAAATCACATCGAATGATTTGTTGGTCATCCGCTCAGATGTCTTCAACTGAAGAAAGGTGACCATAGCTGAGAATACTGACAGCTTATTTCATGGGGTGACAGCCACATTGCATTGTTCCAACATGCGGGCCCACCGTTTTTCTTCTGCAGGTGAATGTTCACGAAATGCACGAGCATTTCATAGCATTGTTTCAATGTTGGTCAAACTCACTGGCTCCTTCACCACCACCTCCTCCTTCTCTTCCACCTGAGCATCAGGCAGATCGAGATGGTGATATGCTGCTTCCACATGGTCAATAACATTGACGTTCACAGCTTCACCATGATGAACCCACCTAGTATATGTGACCGACATCCCATACAAGTGTAGATGATTTTGCACAGTTGACTGGGGTCTTATAACTGAATTCATACAACTGCTATACGAGCAGAGCACATCTCATTTCGGACCATCGTACTCAGCTCTCAAAAAGTTCATGAAGTTTTCAACCCCCTCGACAAATGCAGCGGAGAATCTTCGAGCAGAAGTTATCCAAGTCATGTCCATCTGTTAGACATGCAAATTAGTTCTTCTACTAGATATTACAGGAAAAACATATATGTTTTTTTATGAAGTCCAGAAAAAAATACCTAGGTCGATGTCTAAAGCTATGGTAAGATATTTGGACAAGCTAATCTATGTAACGAAATATATTTAAAGCTAATTCAGCAAACAGATTTGAGTGCTAAATTATGGCAGGCTATTTCAGCAGTCAATGAGGGCAACCATCAAACTATCGAAGGCCATCGCAGAAACAAAGATCGAGTATAAAATGGTGTAGAGCTATTTCACCTAACAGATTGGCTACTAGACCACGACAATCTACGTCATAATAAATATATGGCAGGATATTTTAGCAACTAATCGGGCTTGGCATGCCATCTCAGCTAAGCAGACTGAGTGCAGAACAGGGAAAGGAAGCTTCTTAAGAAGAGCATATTGAATGTAAACTACTTCGGCAAACAGTGAGATTAACAATGTCTATCAGCTAACATTCAGCACTACACCGACATCCATGCGGCCTCAGTCTATAATGCGCGTACCGTGGGAGAAGCTGACCGCCATGCGTCTCCACATGAACGTTGCCAGCGGTGGCGATGCTGACCGTCGTGTGCCTCCCCAAGGACGTCGCCAGCGGTGGCGGTGCGGCTAGAGGACGGCAGTCTATGAGAGCATACTATGGGAGCGAGAGGATCGCCGTGTGTCCCCTCGACGAACTGTGGCGCCGACATATCGGCACGGCGGGGAGGGCAACTTTAGCGGAGCGAATGGAGTGGAGGGGGACGGGTGGAGGGGGGTTTGGGGAATATTATTGGCTAGTTGGCCGAAGGGCGGTTGAATTTGGGATTTGGGGGGAAATTGGGAGGGGGGATTTTCGCGCGGTGGGTGGGGGAGTTTGGTGCATGGTCGGTTTCTCCAAGTCCAGTCCCACGTGTCAGTGAAGAGGCCAGATGAAGCGCGTTCCGTTTGCGTGAGCCGTCTGCAGGACCGAACGTGTGTGGGGTGCAATGCGACCGCGACAGGGGTGCTGTGAGTGTACCACCTTTTTCCTTTTAAATTAGGTGCTTCGCCCGCTCAAAAAAAAATTGGTGCTTCGCACGATCCATCGATACTACTACTAGTAAACCAGTAATCCCGACTAAAATGACGCGGCTGGGTCTTTTCCCACGCGATATGCTGGGAGGTTGGCTTAGTTCGGACGAGTAATGCTACACCTACGTAATCCCAGTTATGTAATTAACATAATGTGAAACATGTGAGCTATTGATTGTAGATTGGGGGGAGGGAGTGGCCCACCACCCTGAAAATCAGGGAGGAGAAAGAGAGGTAATTTATGTTAACCCTTTCCTAGGTTCCCGTAGATGTAGAAAGATGTGAAATGCATGAATGTGTACTGGACGTACTATTGGAGTGCCTAAGATAAATTGTGTATGTAGACCCTATGTGTTTATTTACTTCGCATGTTAGCGTTGTCTCGGTTCAATAAAAAGCAGAGTTGGTGATGATGGTGTGCCTACCATCCTGCAATATAGGCTATCTGATCTATATCTAATGGATAGGAAGGAAACTATGACAATTTACCCGCACTCCTCTCCACATTTGTAGATAAGGCCTTCCCTCGTTCATCCTTTTCTCCCACAAGATCTTGATGTTCCATGCAACGCACGAGCATTTTGCTGGTACTCCTACAATAAACTATATTATTGTAAAAGTTCATATACACTGGCCGAGATTAATGCAAACACGACAGATTTTCATTACATTTCGAATTTTCATAGGATAGAAACATAAAAGAAACCCGACCCTAAACCTATTCTACAGCGACGACCAACGTCCTCCATCTGCGACCTCCATGTACGGGGGCGGGGTTCAAGACGAAGGTGCGGTCTCCGGTGAGGGAGCAGAACACGGGAGATGGACCGACTAGTTGGCACACCATGCCCTGCCGCCTCCCCTGCACTACTCATCCTCGGAGGAGTTCCCGACCTCGGCCGTGCCAGATGTTGGACGGCGGCAAGTCAGACATGTGGCTGACGGTGCTCCCGTCATTGGCCGCCAGCGTGGCCACCACTTGTGCGGTCACGTCCGTGTCCGGCTACGCTGCTATTGCGTCGCGAGTGGCGACTTGAGCGAGGGCGGCGACCTCGAGCTTCATCCGTGAAGATAAGCTCTCCCGCAGAGCGTTCACGCTTGCGGTCATGGTGGATGTGGTGCCAGGTAGCAGGACGATGCGCTATGGTGTGGAGGTTAGCTGGGCATCGCCGCTTTCAGTAGCGCATTCCGGTGAGGCCAAAGCGTCCGGGCGCGTCATTAAGTCACCAGAGTTGGTTCCTCGGGCATCGAGCCTCTTAACGACGGCATACGGACGGACGGCATGAATGCGGGCAGCTGGCGCCGGCTGGGAACGCACGCGTGATGGAGCGAGGGATGAGGGTTTTTGGTGTGCCATGGTAGTTAGCTGCGGTCGTGGCAACGTTGGAGATGCCCTTTGCTCACATGCGACCCCATATGTCATTGAAAAAGCAAGACAACCCGACATGGTCTCAGGTCCCGTGCATCCTCGACGAGCTAGGTGTTCATCTGCTGGTCGTGCAACAACGCTAACGCCACCCTCGACACACTAAAACCGACCGTGTCCAGCGATGATGAGTGTGTCGCTCACCGCGGTCGCCCTATGCAGAGGCGGTGCAGGAGCTGGGCCACGTTGCTGGCCCCCACGACCCACATGAATGGTTGCCGGTGGCGAGGAGGTCATGGGGAAGCTCCTCCATTGGACTAGTCTGCGCCACGTCGTCCCGACAGGTGTGCCCCACATGTCGGTTTCCCTGTTTTCCAGCCATATTTGAGTGTCAGTGCTCCGCGTTGCACATTAGGCGCAGAACATGTGGTTTTTGTGACTTGGTTCAAATGTGGTACAGTACCAAGTTGTTAGCTAGCCCCAAGTGTGGTTGTTTTGGGTACGGTTCCACCCTTTTCCTTTTCAAGTAGTGAATCGTAACACTTGATTAAGTAGCCACATGGTGTGCTAAATGTAGGTGTCTGACTGTTTGAAAGAATAATTGAGGTGTGCCCAGTCCGTGCAAGCATTTATGGGTCCAACTTACCATGTTTCGGCGGTAGTAAGTATACTAGTCCCTGCGTACTCCATCTGTTTTTATTTACTCCGCATTTTAGCTTTGCTCAAAGTCAAACTTTGTAAACTTTGACAAAGTTTATAGACAGAAATAATAACATATACAATAACAAATCAATACCATTAGATTCATTATTGAATATACTTTCACATCATATATAATTGCTATTGTAAATGTTCATATTTCTACTCTTACTAGCAAGATGCCAGTGCGTTGCACGTAACATCAAGATGCATTGGTATGACTAGTTTATCTTGTGAGAGAAAAGGATGAACGAGGGAAGGCCTTATTTGAAAATTTGGAGAGGTGTGTGGGTAACTTTTTGAAAAATTGCCATAGATTCCTTCCTATCCATCAGATATAAATCGAACGGTCAAATTATATGAAGTTTGACTTTAGTTGAACCTAATATGCAGAGTAAATAAAAACAGAGGGAGTATCTTACGCCGTGACCAAGACGGAAGGGAAAACGAGACAACTTATTGTTCATTTGAGCCATTCAAGGATAGTCATGTGGCGTTGCTTATTTATCATTCCTCTCCAACCCTCTTCTCCATCGATCATGTCGCCCTCTGGCCGAGTCCATCCTCCCGCCTGCTTCATTTGAACATTCTGCCGAGTATCATTCGCATGTGGGCCTAGACAATGCTTGTATTTCCAATGTTGTAATTTGTCCGACATGAATACAAACAAATAGGTTGTTTAAAGTTTCACTTTGCCTCCACTACGTGTCGCTTCCCGTCTTAGTTTTGACATCCCATTTGGTTCATGCCCTGACACATTTTGACAAGATCGATTGATGTTGAGAGATCAATTGCGTGTCGTCCAAGGAGATAAAGGTTTGGTCTATTTCTTTGATAGAAATGACCCGTGGGGGGGGGGTCTGTGGGGATCAGAAGGAGTATATTGTACGTTCATAAGCGAAATGAATGTATTGTACCCACCCTAGTCCTCTTTCAATCGATCTCCAGACCCGAGATGAAATCGAGATAAAACGAGTGGGTGCACGTGTGATACCTAAGGCGGATTCAAAATTTGAACCGATAATCATAGCATCCGCAAATCATATATAAAGGGTATTCGATGTTCATTTCACTTTTCAACGTACAATATACTCCCTCCAATCCTTTCTAGTTTACATACGTACAAGTTTTATGTGTAGTCAAAGTATCTCTACTTTGATCAAACTTACAGAAAAAAGTATCAACATTCAACAACGCCCAATCAATATTGTTAGATTCATACGTACTCCTAGATTTGTATTCAAACAGAGATGGTTTCCAATTTGTTTTCAACCACGTCAATGTGCCTGTTCTCGCGCATGCTCTTCCTACTAGGATTTTGCCATGTATAGCCAGTCCAATGATAACTTTTTTAAGCTCCCTATCCAATCGTACCAGTGGAGTACTAACAACATCTGTAGTAGAGTATGCAATGCTCATAGTACTCCCTCCTTCCATTTATATAGGTCTTAAGAGGAAGTATAATAAGGCCTATTCAGCATGCTATAAGCCTTGTCATGTCATTAAAATCCTACTTGGAGGAGTTAGAAGAGAGGAGAGAGAGTGAAGTGTGCTCTTATTCTACAGCCCGGCGATAACACATAGATCAAGAAAAAATAGTATGCATGCAACTCTCTTGCAATCATATACCTTGCTCATGCAAATATTAAATGCTTAGAGCCAACCTAATAGCCATTCTAAGAGCCAACTTAGATGGCACTTTTGCCTATGTGGAGGTGAGAGATGTGAAAAAGTAAGGGGAGTGAGCTCTCATGGAAGAGCCTAGCTATATACACATTCCTAGGTAAATACAATAAATATGAAGAAAGAGATAGAGAGGATATGGAAAAAAGTACTAATACGATAGCCAACCTTATATACATATTTTTGCGAGAAATAGCCAACCTTATAGCCCACACTATTGTATGAGTGCATATAGATGATGGCTATAGATGACATGGCAGTTCCTTATAGCCATCGGCTGGCTATATTATAAACCATGCTCTAATGCGTTTTTCAAAACCGCCTTTGAGTATTGACAAGATTAATAGTACATGAGATGTATAATGTGAAAATTATATCATCGGAAGCTCCTTTCACATATGATTTTGATCGTATGTGTTGTGTAAGTTGCATGTCATATATTATTACTCTAACATTTGGTCAAAGTTAGCCTCGAAAAACACATTAGGTCCTGTATAGTAGATGGAAGGAGGGAGTAGTAGTGGAAGTGGACCCTCTGACATAGGTATCCCTACCTTACCCTCCCTATCGGTCACTTACTGGCAGACCCCATGCTTGCTAGGCCCCGCATGTTAGTTACTCAATGGGTTCGGCCACGTCAGGGGATCGTCATCCGTAGTATACTCCCTCTGTTTTTATTTACACTTCATAAAACAGAGGGAGTGGTAGTATAAATGATGCGGGAGGGGGAGGGGGAGGGACATCGGTTTGCTCTCAAATGCGGTCCCACAAGCGAGAAAAAACGCAAGACGACACGTGTTCCATTTGTTGAGGAACGTGGAGGGTCCAGCGTGCCGGGGTGCAACGTGAACGCGACAAGAGCGATGTAAAGTCAAAACCGATTGACCGGTCGTCACCGGAACCACTATTCACACCAGAACCTTCGCTGCCCGGCCTACGCCAGCCACGGCCCCAAAACCACACCTCCTCTCTAGCCCATTCCCCTACCTTTTGATCCCCTAGCCCGCATCAAGCGTCCCGTAGTTCACCGGAAAGCCATGGTGCGCCACAAGATCACATACTACAAGATGCTTACGTCGGAGCGCCGCGCGGAAATCGTGGCGGCGGTCGGTGCGACAGACCTCCATTCCCAAGCTCGCTTTGCGGTGGGCCAATCCTCGAGTTCTCTAGAGGCAAGCTACGAGGAGGAGGAAGCCGATCCAATGTTCATGGCGGAGGTCGCGGTGCAGAAGGCCCCCGATGGTTATGAGACGATGGAATTCGACTTCGTGTCGGCGTTTGGGTCGCCCATGGTGTAGGCCGACCAGTGGTTCAACCTGGTGATACTAAAGTAGGACCGGGAGGCAGAGACTTAACTCGACGCGGAGTGCACACATGTCACTGCCATCGATGCTCTCCTGCAGGCGGAACCGGATATCATGGATGTGAACCGGGCGAGGAAGGCTCAACTTGACACGGAGCATGTGGATGCCGCTGCCATCGAGGCCCTCCTGCAAGCAGAAACAGATGTCCTGGACTTGAACCGGTCAGTAGAGGCTCAACTCGACGTGGGGCGCGCGGATGCCGCTGCCATCAAGGCCCTCCTATAGGCCGAACCAGACGTCCTAGACTTGAACCGAGCGGCGGAGGCTCAACTCGATGCCGAGCACATAGATGCCGCTGCCCTCGAGGCCATCCTGCAGGCAGAACCGGACGTCCTGGACTTGAACCGGGTGTTGCTCTCGTCCGTGTAGAGCGCCCGCATGCTTCACGTGAATGAGTAGCTGGAGGCTGAGGACAACCACGGTGTGGAGAGTCGGCAGCTACGGCTAGTTCGCCCCGGCAGCCAAAGACGATGAGGCCGTCTTGTTCCATGCGCAGAGATAGATTTTCTTTATGTTGTTGTTTTTAGGGATCTTTTGCTGTGTAAAAAAATATATTGTTATGCAAGTCGCCTGACTTTCATCAGTTGGGTCAGTCTACCATTTCAGGCGGTTGGATGAACATCCTACGTCTCCTAACCCTTCTTCCTCAACTCATCTTCTTCCCCAATAGACCACCGCACTGTCACACCCTAGCTAGTTCATGCATTAGAGTGATTGCATCATGTTAATTTTCCCAGAAAGATGAAATGGGGATGACAGAACCCCCAACACCCCCCTCGAACAACTAGGGTTTACTAAAAAGTTTTTCAATGAACCTGAAATGCCCTTCTAAAAAGTCCACTGTCACATCCCTAGCTTTACCCTGGCCATGGACTAGCTTGGTTGCTGCATCATGTTTAAATTCAAATGAAATTTGAAATGGGGATTGCCTAAACCCTAGTACCAAATGGAAATCAAATAGGTTCAACCCAAAAATATTTTCAGTGATCCAAATGGCTTCCAAAAATGTTCATCATTTCTGGAAAATGCTTGAAACCATAACCAGAGGGTTGCACATTTTTTCCATGACATATTTGGTCACTGAATAAAATCATATGTACTTTGCTTTTGGGCATTTAAATGCTAGTAAATATCTTAAATGCCCAAATAATTCTAAAAATAAGTGTGGGCTGTTGGAAATAATCTAAACAGAGCCCCTGATTATTTTCTGGATTTTTTTAGAGATGCCTAAGTATTTTTAATAAAGCCTCACAGTTACAGAAAAATAGAAAACAGTAATTAAAATAAAAGACACAGAGAGAGAGGGTCACCTGGGCCACTTACCTGGCGGCCCATCTGCACTGGCCCAGCTGACTGGCGCTGCCAGTCGTCGTCTCCACCGCGCCAGAGGGCACCGAGCGTGTGCTCGCCGTGTGCACACACGCGCCCGTGCCACCTCCTGCCTGCTAGCTTGCGTGGCGCCGCGGACAGACCCGCGAGAGCCGTCTGGATCGCTCCGACGCCCCGCCACTCTCTCCCCCGTCCTCACCCTCTCCCCTGGATCTCTCTCTCTCGCGCCCGACAGCTGCCGTCGCCGCCGTCCACCAATCGCTCGGCCACAGGGCCTCCCTCGCTCCCCCAACTAGCCCACCAGCTCCGCCACTCCATCCTCACCCTCCCCGCCATCTCACGCGACCGGAGAAGCCCCGAAGCGCCGCCCCGCCGTTCTTCCCCTCTTCGGACCCCCCGGTCGCCATCGACGAATTCGTCGGCTCCGGGCCGTCCCCGACCTCGCCGAGCATCCCATCGCCATCGCTGTGAGCCCCCGCACCGAACCCCCCTCTCCCTGATGCCGATTCTTTCCTCTAACCACGGGCTCCGCCGAGCCCGAGAGCTCGTCGCCGCCGGCCACGAGGTCGCCGCGGCTAGAGGCCCCGCACGTCGCGTCTGAGCACGCTGTCGTCCTCGTCGCGTTCCCGGGAACCCAGAGCACCTACCCACTCCTCCTCCCGTGCCCAAAACGCCGTGTCCGAGCGTGCCCGAGCTCCGGCCGCCGCATAGCTCGCCGCCGGCGTCGATTCCGACCGCCCCGCGCTCAAGTCCCTCCACCAAGAGCCTCAGCCCATCCCCAGCTCCCCGTAGGTACCCTCCCCGACCCTTTTGGTGGCCGGAACAGCGAATTGCACTTGCGCCGCCGCGTCGGGCTCGCCGGCGGCTAAACGCCGGCGCCCGCTGACCCGCTGACCGGCGTGGGTTGACCCACTGCCAGGTTTGACCTCCCCCTCTCTCACTGACCTGCGGGCCCGCCCGGCTAATTAGGCTAGGATTAATGTTAAACTAAATATTAGTTAGTTATTAGTCGCTGACCAGTGGGCCCAACCCCCCCCTAATCTTTTAATTAAACTGAATAAACCCCTGTTAACCCCCTGTCACTGACCAGTGGGCCCCACTGGTCAGGTTTGACCCGGACCAGCCCCTGTTGACTATGCTGAGGTCAGCATGACCTAGTGCTGACGCAATAATTCCTTTCTGGAATTTAGATAATTATTAAATGATTTATAAATTCCAGAAAATTATATAAACTTCCAAAATTCATAGAAAATTAATCGTAACTCCAAATTTAATAAATTATATATGAAAAATCATCAGAAAAATTCAAGGAATCCATCTGTACCATTTTCATGCACGTTAGAACAACTTATCACTACTGTTTAGGGCAAATCAATTAAAGGGCATTTAAATAATCACATATGGAGTTTGAATTTGAATCTTGTATTCAAACCAACTTCATTTAATCTGTTGCTAGTTGCATTAGCCCAAAACACATTCATATTTCCATGTCATAGCATGCATCATATTGTGCATTGCATTGATTGTGTTTCCTTCTGTGTTGCCGGTAATTGTCCCCTCTCGATAGACGTGATACCGATGATGTGATCGTTGACACTGATGAAGACTCAATGTTATCTTCAGAAGTGCCAGGCAAGCAAAACCCCCTTGCTCATTCCGATACAATCCTACTCTCTCGCTCCTGCTCTCTTTTACTGCATTAGGACAACAACGACATATTTGTTACTTGCTGCGGTAGCTGAACCCCTTTATCCTCTGCATGACCTGTCATTCCACAGTAATTAGATGAAACCCACTAGCATGAGTAGGAGTTGTTTGAGCCCTGATGTGCCTACTCATTCATGCTTGTTTGTCATGCCTGCTACTGCCTAGAGTTGAGTCAGGTCTGATTCATCGGGGATGAATCAGAGGTGTGTGAACATGTCCTACTGTGTGTGAGCTAAGTGTGTGAACACGATTTGGTAAAGGTAGCGATGAGAGGCCATGTAGGAGTACATGGTGGGTTGTCTCATTGCAGCCGTCCTCAGGAACTGAGTTCTGTGTTTGTGATCCATGATTCAGCTACTACCATGCATTGGGCCCGAAACCAATGGACCCTCTCGGCTTCTTAATCACCCTTGTCCTCTGTCCAGGAGTTGCAAGTAGTTTCTGGTGTTTGTAGTATGCTGGAGGCCGTGGACAGCGCTGACCGTAGGGGTGGGCTGTGATGCGGTAGGCACGTGGCCGGGTAAACCGGGCACCCGTTTGGTGTCACGGAACCCTGTACACATCGTTTGGGGCTGTGAGCGAAACTCCGGCCGGATCTCCTCATGGATGGAACCCGAATAGGCGATAAACCTGGACTAGAGACTTGAGTGTTTAGGTAGGCCGTGGCCGACACCCACGTTGGGCTTCTGCTTGAAGGTTGCCGAGTACATGTCGTGTAAACGACGGTAAGTGGTGAGAGCGTGTGTGAAGAAGTACACCCCTGCAGGGTTAATATGATCTATTCGAATAGCCGTGTCCGCGGAAAAGGACTTCTGGGTTGCTTATATCAGTTCATAGACAAGTGAAAGTGGATACTCTAAAATACGCAAGATAAGCGTGAGTGCTATGGATGGCGTTCTCGTAGGGAGACGTGAGCGGATCCATAGTGGTGTATTGATATGGTGAATATGTGGACTCGTGTGCGCCACCTCAAAAGAGTCGCTTGCAGTCGTAGTCAGGATAGCCACCGAGTCAAAGCTGGCTTGCTGCAGTTAAACCCCACCATCCCTTTGTTGATAATGATGCATATGTAGTTAGTTCTGATGTAAGTCTTGCTGGGTACATTTGTACTCACGTTTGCCTATTTTATGTTTTGCAGAGAGACTTCAGTCTCGGTAGTAGTTTCACGTGGACTTCGACGTTTAGCTTGATACCTCAGCTACGATCTTGTGCCCTCGGCAGGATCTGATAGATAGTCAGGCTTCTCAGCCTTTTTCATTTATAGTTGTCTGTACTCAGACATGATAGCTTCCGCTTGTGCTTTGATTTGTATGCTCTGAATGTTGGGTCATGAGACCCATGTTTGTAATATCTCGCTCCTCGGAGCCTATTGAATAGATTACTTGAGTCATAGAGTCATGTTGTGATGCCATGTTGTATTTGCACATATCGAGCATATTGTGTGTATGCTATTGAAATGCTTGGTATGTGTGGGATCTGACCATCTAGTTGTTTATCTTTAGTAGCCTCTCTTACGGGGAAATGTCTCCTAGTGTTTCCACCGAGCCATGGTAGCTTGCTACTGCTCCGGAACACTTAGGCTGGCCGGCATGTGTCCTTCTTCGTTCCTGTGTCTGTCCCTTCGGGGAAATGTCACGCGGTGAATACCGGAGTCCTGTTAGCCCGCTACAGCCCGGTTCACCGGAGTCCTGCTAGCCCAGTGCTACAGCCTGGATTCACTCGCTGATGACCGACACGTTCGATGCTGGGTCATGAATGCCTGTCCCTGTAAGTCTGTGCCGCTTTGGGTTTACGACTAGCCATGTCAGCCCGGGCTCCTTATCATATGGATGCTAGCGACACTGTCATATACGTGTGCCAAAAGGCGCAAACGGTCCCGGGCAGAGGTAAGGCGACACCCGTGGGAATACCGTGCGTGAGGCCGCAAAGTGATATGAGGTGTTACATGCTAGATCGATGTGGCATTGAGTCGGGGTCCTGACATCCACCCTTTTTGTTTTGGGTTAAAACCTTTGACAAAAATGGTGAACATTTTTCTAGGACATCCTAAGGTCATTGGATTAATCCATATAGTATTTTCATTTGGGCATTTAAATGCTATAAAATAATTTAAGTGCCCAAATAATCCTGAAAGTAATTTTAGGCTGTTGAGAATATTTTCAAATGTGCCTCTGATTATTTCCAAGGTTTTCCTAAATGAAATAGTATTTTTACTATTCCAAGACACAAGACAGAATAAATAAAAACAGAAAAAGAGAGAAAAGGACTAACCTGGCTAAACCCCCCCAACCGGCCCACCTGGCGGCCCAGCACTGTACTGGCCCATGGCCAGTCAGCTGCTTCCTCTCGCCAGGCAGGCAGGCAGGAGGTGAGCGCCGGCGTGCCTGGGCTCGCCACGGCGTCACCTCCTTGCCGCCCCGCCCCTAGACGCCTGGATGACCTCCACGCCGTTGCCCCGACCTTGCAGACCTCTCCATTCACCCCCCCCCCGCCCTCTCCCTCGCCCTCTCCCACCATGGCCGACGCCTCTGTCGCCGAACCCTCACCGTAGCCGCGCCCTTTGTCATCCTCGTGCCGCGCCGTCGTGTCCACGAGCTCCGCCGACGTCGACTACGTCGAGCAGGCCGAGCCCCGCGCGCTCGCCCGCTCTAGAACCGCCCCGACCTCGTCTTCCCCAACTCCGGCCACCGGAGATCCCATTCGCCGTCCCCGCCGCATCAGCTCGCCCCGACCTCGCTAACTGCCTCGTCGTGACCCCCGTGAGCTCAGCCATCTCCCCATCCTCTCCGTTTCCTCTTTTGCACTCCATAGCGACTACACCATGCTCACCCGCACGCGCCACCACCCACGCTCGTCGCCGGCGATGCTCCGGTGACCATTTGGTCCCGGGCATGCCCCCAACGCGCTCCCCGCATTACGTAGAACCCCCGTAGCACCTCGCCACGCTCGTTTGCGCACCACAGCATCATCCCCACCTGCACCCGAGCTTCGGCCACTGCCAAGCTCGTCGCCGGCGCCGCTCCGGCCACTCCCCAGCCGCGCCACCACCCTGGTTGGATGCGGACGAGCGTCCCCGTCCCGTAACTATGCTCCACGCGCCAAACGACGCCCTGTAGGTGAATCCCGCGCCGCTCCGCCGCGTCTGGCCTCGCCAGTGGCTAAACGACAGTGAGTTTGACCCTGTTTGACCACATGTGGGCCCAGGTTGACCTCCCCTGAGTCACTGACGTGTGGGCCATGCCCCTGTCTAATTAGAATTAGTTTAGTTAACACTAATTATTTTAGTTAACAGGTTGATTCACTGACATGTGGGCCCAGGGCCTAACTAACCTAGTTTAGTGCTAACGAAACTCTAACTAACTCTGTTAGTTAGTTGTGACACTGACAGATGGGGCCCACCAGTCAGGTTTGACCTGGGCTGGCGCCTTTGACCCGCTGATTTCACACTGATGCCAGGCTAACACAGTAAATCCTTTTCTGGATTTATTCTTATATAGGAAATTCCATAAAATAACCAAAACTTCTAAAATTCATAACTTTTAATCTATAACTCCAAATGCAAAGATTTATATATGAAATTTGATCGAAAAAATTCAATCTTTCCATCTATAATGGTTTCATGCATGACAAAACACTTTAACCTTGATGTTTTGGTGAAACAAGATAATATACTTATAATGCTTAATAACATAAGCTTCCATTTGAATCTTTGATTCAAATGGACCCAATTCAACTTGTTTCACATTGCATTAGGCAGGACACCTCATTTTGCCATGTCATAGCATGCATCATATTGTTGCATATTGCCATGTGATGATTATATTCTCTGGTGTCTTTCATGGTAGGTTCTGCCTCCGAGGATATCTCCAAGTATCCAACTGAAGGGCAGTACCCTACTACTACTCCATCAGGCAAGCAGCCCCATTGATCATATCGATACAATCCCATGTTCTCGCTTCTGCTCTTATGTACTGCATTAAGACAACAACGTTTCAAACTGCTGTGTGCTGCGGTAGTTGAACCCTTATCCTCTGCATGACCTGTCATTGCCACAGTAACTAGATGAAACCCACTAGCATGTGTAGGAGTTGATTGAGCCATGTATGTGTTTCCTACCTTGATATGCCTGCTATGCTTAGAGTTGTGTCAGGTCTGGTTCATCTGGGTGATGGGCTAGAGTGAAATGATTATGTCGGTAATGTGAGGGATGTGTTGAACATGTTTTGGTAAAGGTATCAATGAGAGGCCATGTAGGAGTACATGGTGGGTTGTTTCATTGAGGCCGTCCATAAGAACTGAGTTCTCTATGCGTGATTTAAGATTCAACTACTACCACACATTGGGCCCTGAAATATGACCCCGCTCGACTTATTGACCCCTCTCATTCTCTGCCCAAGGGTTGCAACTAGTTTCTGGTGTTTGTAGGTTATGTGTTGGCGGCCATGCGTAGCACTGACCCTAGGGGTGGGCTATGATGCAGTAGATACACTGTGGCCGGGTATGCCGGGCGCCCGTTTGGCGTCTCGGGACCCTGTACACATCGTTTGTGGCCGTTGAGGACACCCCGGCCAGATTTCCATGCCGATGGAACCCGAATAGGTGATAAACCCGGACTAGAGACTTGTGCGGTTAGTCAGGTCGTGGTCTACACCCACGTCGGCTTTCGCTTGAAGTCTGTTGAGCACATGTCGTGTCCAGACGCTAAGTGGTGGAAACATGTGTGACGAAGTACACCCCTGCAGGGTATAAAACTATTCGAATAGCCGCGTCCGCGGTAAAGGACTACTTGGTTGCCTATACAGTTCATAGACAAGTTAATGGTTACTACTAAAAGACTCAAGATAAGTGTGAGTACCGAGGATGGCCCTCTCGTAAGATGACGAGGGAGGATCCCCGGTGGAGTATTGTGTTGGTGATTAGTGGACTCGTGTGCGAAAACTATTTTACTAGTGGTGTCTCGTAGGATAGCTTAGCCAAGAGTCAAAGCTGGCTTGCTGCAATAACTCCACCACCTTCTTGAGAATGAGCATGTATAGTAGGTTCTGTTGTAAGACTTGCTGAGTACCCTTGTACTCATGTTGCTTTAATTACTGTTTTCAGACGACAACACCGCCCCCTCCGACGGGTTTTATGTAGACCTCGACGTTGATGAGTAACTTGCCACACAGGTGGTGATCCTGGCCATGGAGAGCCCTATGTAGATAGACAGGCTTCGACAAGCCTTCTTTCTTTCTAGTGTCTGTACTCAGACTATTTGCTTCCGCATGTGCTTGTATGCTTGTATGACTTGAGTGTTGGGTCATGTGACCCCTACCTGTATGAACATGTTATGTATTGCTCTCTGGAGCCTTTAAATAAAGTACTTGAGTTGTAGAGTTTTGTTGTGATGCCATGTTGTATTTACACATATCGAGCATATTGTGTGTATGATTGAAATGCTTGGTATGTGTGGGATCTGACAATCTAGTTGTTTATCCTTGGCAGCCTCTCTTATGGGGAAATGTAGTCTAGTGCTCCTCGAGCCATAGTAGTCCGCTACAGCCGGGTTCACCGGAGTCCTGCTAGCCTAGCACTAGTACTCAGGACACTTGACTGGCCGACATGTGTTTCACTTCGTTCCTATGTTTGTCTCTTCGGGGAAATGTCACGCGGTGACATCCGGAGTCCTACCTAGCCTGCTACAGCCCGGGTTCCCCGGAGTCCTATTAGCCCGGTGCTACAGCCCGGATTCACATGCTGTTGACCGACATGCTCGATGTGATTCATGTATGCCTGTCCCCATAGGTCTGTGCCGCTTTGGGTTCACGACTAGCCATGTCGGCCCAGGTTCTCTGTCATATGGATGCTAGCGACACTATCATATATGTGAACCAAAAGGCGCAAACGGTCCAGGGCCATGGTAAGGCGACACCCATGGGGATACCGTGCGTGAGGCCGCAATGTGATATGAGGTGTTACCGGCTAGATCGATGTGACTTGGAATCGGGGTCATGACACGCACGGGCCGTACTGATCCTCCCCAACATGCGGTTGGATAAACACATACTGTATGAATGAAAATTATGTGTCAGCGGTAGGATTGCTGAGTTTGGTTTGTTCACATCCGGTAGCACGTGTCACTGGGGGTGCATTCCCTTGGTTGGGTTTGCGGCATGCATGAGCGACTATGTGAGGGTGTTGTGCGACCGCGGCGTGCAGGAGTGACTTTGTGAGGGTGCAGTGCGACCGCGATAGCCGTGCACAAGTGTACCTCCTTTTCATTTTGAAAACTTTAGGCAAGCTTGGCAAAAATGTGTGACGAAGTATGGCAATGCAAGGCCTAGACCCAAATAGGATACAAGTACGTACGTACTAGGAGTACTAGTATTAAAAAAGAAAGGCGGGGTTTTCCTTCGCGGGATTAATCGATACAAATCCTCATTTGACGTGTCAATTAATGCGTATTTTTTCTCCAAAGCCCACATATCTAACCATCTCACTCCTCATCGCTTGATTAATGTAGGGCCATGCAAACCAACCTTCTCACTTCTGCATGCATGCAAGGGGATATTAATGTCTTTGGTTGCTAGTACGAGACAAACCCCATCAATTTTGCCTCGATTAGTGTTAGTGGCCTTTTGCATATTGTAATTTTGATATACTGGCCTTGGGTACAAAAAATGGAGGTAGTAACTATTTGACTTCCTTCCCCATTGCGGTCACGTCAAGGATACCTCGAATGTTGTGGTTTGGCGAAGTGCGTTCGACGGAGAACACCATTGAGGGAGACCACAGTAAGTCGTTCGCAAGTGCCGCCTGCAAGCTGAGACAACCGCCTTATTTGCATCCAAGAAGTCCGTTGAACCAAAGGACGCGTAAATGTACTAGTACTACTAGTACACAATAGCGTCGTCCGTCTAGCTTAGTGCGGCGAGGTGGTTTCTCGAAGAAGATGATGGAGAAGCGGAGTCAACGAAGAGTGAACGGATGGTTGCTTCGTCCGTGCTTTATGACTTGACACCACACTGCTTTGTGATTCGTGATAGAAGGGATAGGGGAGTAGACTATGTGCTTTGTATTGTACATGCGTCCAAGCACGAGAGAAAGAGGAGAGATGTTGCATTTTTCTATTGCTTCAATCAATCAATCAGGGAGCTTCGGTTCCATCTTTTTGGCTTTGGCAGCCCCGTCCACAATGGTTCCCATCGATGCCAAAAGCTATTTTCACATTTGGCTACACATTGTGGATGCCCTTAACCACACCACTTGGTTTTGCTCTTATGTGCTATCTATACAAATCTCAATTATATTGATCTAAAAAATTATAGAATCAAGATTAGTAAAAAGGAGGTGATTTTGCCGTGCAGATGGCGGGGGAGGTTTCTTATTTTTAGAGGACGTTGGCCTAGCGGTTTTCTAACATGCGGTCCCACGTCTCAGTGCTTTACCAAGCCGATCCGCATCCCACATGAGGCAGAACAACGGCAGAAGCAACACGTGGTCAAAAGATGAGGGAGAAGCGGATTCAGCAATGAGTGAAATGATGGTTGCTTCGTCCCTCCAACTTCTTTTTTTAGCATTATTACTTTATCGCTCCAACTTAACTGCGGGAAAGGTGGAAATTTGTGATTTGACGCCTCATTGCTCATTACTATGTCCACGCCATGACTGGGGTGCTTCACGCCTGCTGCTCTGCACTGTATTTCGGTATGGCATGTGGACCAGGTAGCTTGATGTCCCAAATGTCGGTGAAAGGGACTAGAACATTTATGAAAGCGAGCGCTCCACTCTTACGACGGAGGAGGACACGATAAGGTGACCCAGTGAACTGTTACTTGTACTATATACAGTACTATAGTACCACTATAGTTTAGCTATTTCTCACGATCCATCAATACAAACCCGATTAAACAGGAAAGGGCGGAATTTTCCCCGCGCAGTAGATGATATTGGCCATGCATTTCAAAGGCAATTTTAATGAATGCAAACAGAATAATTAAGTAATAATATGATATCTAGTAAAACTAAAAACACATATGATTTATCATGTTAGAGTGTAGTAGTAGTGTTGTATTGCATAGTTGTTAGATGTAACATGCGGGAATGTGTAGAGATGTAGTTTTGGAGGGCCTACAGAGAGAAAAGCATAATACGATCACCGGACATCAGAATACGCTTATTACGGTCACTTTATACGTTTTGTAGTGATTATACAGTCACTTGCTCACCCTTCAGCATCGGATTGCACTCTGCTGACCGGCCAAATAGTCTCTGTGGCACCATGTCGACTAGTTAAATTCACCACGTTCCTTGTGGGTTCCACCTTTCAGTTCACATAGGAAAAAGGTCAGATAAACACAAATTTACACAGGCATGACAAGACTCCAACCCATGCACGGGAACCACCTGGTTGTGTATGTGTCTGTCAGGGCCTGATGTGTGCGCATGCACGTGTAGGTTGAGCACTTGAGCGTGAGAGTGTGTGTTGGTCGTGTAGTGTGTGCATGCATGCGTGCATGTGTGCGTGTGAGTGTTGCGTGCGTGCGTGGTTGCGTGTGTCCGTGTGAGTGTTGCATGCGTGCGTGGCTGCATGTGTTCGTGTGAGTGTTGCGTGCATGCAGTTCATGTGCATGCGTGCATGTGTGTATAATCAACACACCAGCTCCTGTGTGTTAAAAGAGACGGCTCATCATACCAATACAAGGCCACCTTGTCCGATGTGCCCGCGGTCATGACTTTGAACCACCGTCCAATACTTTTTTGTCATTTGTTTTCATTCTTACTAGCAAGAAGCCCGTGCGTTGCATGTAACATCAAGATGCATTTGTATGACTATTTTATCTTGTGAGAGAAAAGGATGAATGAGGGAAGGCCTTATTTGCAAATGTGGAGAGGTGTGTGTGTACCTTTTTGCAAAATTGCCATAGTTTCCTTCCTATCCGTCAGATATAAATCGGATGACCTATATTGCAGGATGGCAGGCACACTATCATCACCATCTCTATTTTTTTATAAGAGTGTGGAGTAGATACAAGCTGACAGGTGAGCCCAATGGTGGTGAGATAATGTGATGCAACACTAGAGGTGCCACGTGGGGCGTTTAACCGGTCAACTAGTCGTGTCTTGAGAAAATAAAGAGCTCGAGCCCGTGACTGTATAATAACCACAAAACATAAATGGTGACTGTAATGAGTGGATTCTGAAGTACAATGTACGTATCGTGCTTTCGCTTCAAATGCAATGATCGTCGTTGTATATATTGCGAGAGAAAGATGAAACATGTGTGAGTGTGCTGGGGGCATTCTTTTAGAGGACCTGGAGATAGTTTGTGTGCGTACATGAAAGGGGCGTAGAGGGGGTGTATGCGATGGAGGGAGAGATGCTCTTCGTTTCGCTTTATTATGACTAACTTTATATATAGTATAAAAATATAAAAATTCATAGTGCGGAATAAATAACATCGTGGGCACCACGCAATGCAGATTAACATTCATACTCCTCCATATAACTTTGTAATGTTGTACATATGTACAAATTCTAAAATAATTTTTTAGCCACACTTTATTCAAAAGGAATGTTGTATGCGAAATAAACGTGAAGAGAGGGCTTTTTAGATCAGTGGGTACGTGATGTAACATGTGTGAATGTGTAGTTGATGTATTTGGCAGGGCCTAGAGAGGTATGTGTGTGTATTACGTATTCAATAGAGGCATGGATAGAGGGGCTGGAGGGGGAGGGGCGTGGGATAGATAGCACGACAAATGAGAGAGGTCTAGAGAGAGAGAGACGAATATGATGTCATGGAGAGAGATTCCCTTGAGTGTGTATATGCAAGGGGGAAGGGGATAGAGGCATGAGGAGAATTTTTTCTGTGTTTTATGTGTTGGTATCTGTGGGTGTGAGAAGATAACGAGACCTGGGGGCAGAGGGTGTGTCACCGCGTGAGGTCCGTTGGGCCGAGGTGAGGCCCTTGGTTCGGTTCCATCCTGCGCCACATTGGTCGGCCCGTGACGCATTTAGGGAGACCCATGGATGACTAGTCGTACAAGACAAATATAGCAGAATCGTGAAAGACTCTGTGTCCACTAACAAAGCCGAATTGGATTTGTAGCCCTATGTCATCGGACTAAGGTAACTCCTTATCTCTGATATTACTATTTATCCAACCTAACTTTAAGGGGCATCCTATATAATGCTCTGCTAGAATCATACTCGTCGATTAGGAAGAGAGGTGTGAGACAATGCATGAGAGATAGGCCTAAAGATAATGTTCATATAGGAGACATGTAGTCAGGTCTATGTATATAGAAATGGGTCAATGGGGATTTGTGCGTTTGTATGCTTGTGAGAGGAAGAGTGCTTGTGATAAAGGTTAGTGAAAACAGTCGTAAATGGTTACGAGAGGGAGGGAGGGTTATATCGAGAGCATGTCTGCGAGAAAGACACCTCGGGGGAGAGTGTGTGAGCATGTGTGAGAGACCACCGATGGAGAGTGAAACTACACGTAAAAGACTGATGTACACATTGTTTAAAGATATAAAGTGTATCCAAATATTAGTATGGGATCATGATATTTGCAATTCGCGTAAGGAACGGTCATTGATCCATTAGACATCTAGATTCTATCAAATTGGAGCATGTCTATGTTATTATTCGACATAATTGATCCACATTGTTAGTATTTTGAACTCCAGACAATGCATCGCTTTAGCAATCGAATATAAACGTGAGTATAATTCATTTTGTGTGTGTAAAGCACATTATACATACGGAAGTTACACAATGAACATTATAAATAGCTAGCTATGAACTAGCATACATTTGAATTCAACTTAAGGTGGTTTAAAAAATTCGAATTAAACATGAAGTCCATTCAATTATTTGAATTTGATATCATGGCATTTGTAAATCATACATAAATTATGGGGGCACCAATATTTGCTCTGCTTTTATACATAATAGGATATATAGTCGTGTACAAAATAGATTCAAATTTAGCTCCTCCATTCCAAAATAATCGTAGCTATAGGAATTTCAAGTGTCAAAATTTCAAAAATAAGCGGATAATTTAATGAAGTTTTCAAACATACAAGGTCAAATTTAACGTTGTCTATTTAGGTCAATCCTCAAAGTTCAAGAGTACTCTAAACATGAATGCTTCTTTTTCAAAATTTCGAACAAAGTGCCAAAAGAGCCTCTACTCGCCGAAAACCGCGTGAGACCAATGTTTGGTAGAAGGAAATTACTTTTCTAACTCCGACCCGTGAAATCTATCGGCTCGACGTCCAAATGTCTAAATCGGGGTAGGTTTGTAGCCTCTTCTAGACACAATGCAACCGCCTCCAAAAAAGGTTCATACACAATGGTCGCCTAAGCACAAATGCGGGGGGCCGAAACGCTCCCGCCCAATATTTGGGACACTTGGGATTACCATCCTACCCCCGACCCATAGTAGGTCCGAAATTTAAGAGGGGGCAAAGTTTGTACTTTCCCCAAATTTCAAACAAGCGCGTCCCATTTGTTCAAAAAAAAGCCAAAAACAAGCGCGTCCCAGACCGAAACATGGTTCTCCCTTAGCTCCCCCCCGTCTGATTCCCCATTCGTACTCCGTGGGTGCCAAAACTACCTCTCCACCAGCCGCGAAACCCCAGCATCCTCCATTCGCCACCCCATCCCACCCATCAACCACCGCCCTCCTCCATCACACCGGAGCCGATACCCCGACGTTGTCGTCCACCGCAACCTCAACCGCAACGCCCTCCACGGCTAGTAGTTGAAGCCGAAGCCGAGCTGTCCGTACTCGAGCCAGTTCAACCACGCCGTCCTGCGCCTCACTGCTGCCGCTCCAACTTCGCCACCGTCCACCGCACCGGAGCTGTTCCTTCTACGCTGTCCTTTGCCGCCTCGGATCTTCTTCCCCTCCATCGACATACGGCCATGGCAACACAGTCAACAATTTGGCCATGGGTTCGTCCAAGGCTGCACCCACCTCCAAAACATCGGTTCCCCCGGCCAAAAGAAGAACATCGCAGCGACATATGAAGGACACAACACTGGCAACCGGAAATGGTACTCCTCTTCCCTTATTCGTGCAAATCTTACATGTCTACTTGCACGGTATTCATCCCACAGAAGACACTAATTGACCGCTTCTTCTTGATACTAGTTGTTCCTAGTAACTCGGGATGCACAAGGTTTCTCCTCATATACTATTTCACCTTAGCTAGAGGTTCATAGCCCCCTAGATTTCAATTCCTGGTCAGTTGATTCTGAATTAACGGAAGCATTCCACGGCGTAACAGGCTCTAGTCCGCCTATTACATCGGTGAAGCAGCGCCTCGTTGTTTATCTTAGGAGCGTGTGGGGCCTAGAGTTGCTGGTGCCTGATCTGGAGGTCAGCCGGGATTAAAGGGTTGGCCTGGGGGCACTGCCAAGCACGGCGGTGGTGTGAGGTCAAGGGGAGGGCGGGGAGGCGGAGGCAAGGATCGATGCCGGTGGTCGCTGGCGGATCGAGAAAGATCGTCAACAGTGACTAGCGGGAGGTAGACGAAGGCCATTTTGCTGTTGCTTATAGATCAGACGGTTCATAAAAAATCGACTGACCTATTTATTTTCAGTCGATTGTTATTTTGATAGGACCAGATGTGGTGGTGTGCTGGAGGAGTACCTGCATTTCCCAGCCATCCATGTGCTCATATATTACAAAATCATACGGAGTAGAATCTAATTTTGTTTGCCATGCGATGTTGTAGAGCTATCATATGTCTCCTGTCATTTATTTTTCAGCCACATGCTATCTGCTACTTTTACAGTGCACTAGTTCTGCACACACTTCACCCATACTCTCACTATTGTGTTTTTATGCAAGGGTATTTTAGACACTACTGCCGAAGCAGAAAAGAAAAGAGAGAAGTCTCTCCAGCATGGTACGCGGCTAGGCCAGACACGTTTCAGCCTTATAAAGGGCGCAGTGTCAGCAGATGGAGACGGTAAACGTAGCTCTGGAGTTGATGACCTCACTCACGATGAACCATCATCCTAGGTGCTTGCTTTAACTTCGCGGTGTCATATGTGGTTGCATGTTGCATATGGTGTCGAGCTTGTATTCGAATGGCCAAAGTTGGTCTTTATTAATATAAGGAAATATATTTTTTACATGAGCCACCATCCCGGGAGCACCAGAAGACAAAATAGCTAGTCAGGGCACTGGTCAAGCTAGTGAGAACCCCAGCACAGACAGGCATCAACTGGAAGCCAACTAAAAAGCCACGATGGTGGCGAAGCAGCCCGCCTCCCACCAGGCTCTTAGGTCCTCGACGATCATGCTTACCACTCCAACCGGATGTGTAGCTTGTATCACTTCCAATTTGGTTAAATTGCATCTGCTTAGCTTACACATTATACCTTTGAATATGACATGCCTTACTGTTTTTGGTACATACTAGTACATTTGTCTATTAACCATGTTCTTACATCAAACTAATGTTCTTGCGTATCCCTCATCAATTACTTATGATGAGACAGTCACCCCAGTCGGTTACTTTGAGAAAAGATCCTCTTTTGAAGAATGCAGTGTTAGCCTCCCCACATGATCCTCAAAAAATAGCAAGGATGGATGAAGATAGTGAACGTAGCTCTGTAGATGATGACCGCATTTCCCCTACACCAGCATCACATGTGATTTCTCTAACTTGGCAGCGTGATATGTGGTTGCATGTTGCATATGGTGTCTAGACTGAAATTCTTCCAATCTGGTTAAATTGCATGTGCTATTCTGCTTAGTTTATACATTATACCTGTTAATGTGGCAAGCCTTCCTATTTTTAGCACATAGTACATCTGTCTATTAAGCATGTCCTTACATAAAACTATTGTTTTTTTGTATCCCGCATGAATCAATATGATGAGTCACCTTTAGTATATGCAGTGTAATATTAGTTGCATCTTTCATATGATTTTAGCTTGCGCTGCTTCTAATCTGTTGAAACGCCATTTATTATGGGACACTTTTAACTTGGCAGAGTCGTATTGGTTGCATCTTTCATGTGGTATCTAGCTTGCATTTCTTCTTGTTTGTTGAAATGGCTTCTGCTTAGTTTACACAAACAGTTGCGAATATGCCATGTCGTCCTGTTTTCGTAGATATTACATCCTGGTATCATGTGTTTGCCTTACATCAAAGTAGTGATTGTCAGTACCATGCATGAATGATATCTAAAGAGTGAATTTTATTGCTTTTCCTTGTCGGTTTACTTGACAATTCAAAATCAATAAAGCAGAAGGAAAGTAGCAAGGTAGCGGATGTAGGTGCTCCTTCCAAACCGAGGGCCTCTACAGATTCTACTCCGACACCCCCAAGAAGATTTGCAAGACAACACATGCATAGACACTCAACCTAGCTGTGTTGATGATGAGCACGTCTCCCCTAGTGCACCATCACAGGTGCTCCCTCTAATTTGGCACTGTTATATGTGGTTGCATGTTATGTATGATGTCTAGCTTGTATTGCTTCTAATTTTGTTGAATTCCATCTGCTTACTTGACACATTATACTTGTGAATAATCCATGTGTTCCTCTTTCTAGAACATACAATATCTGTCTATCACACCATGTTCTTACATCAAAGTACTACTGTTGTGTAACCTACAACAATCACTTATCATAAGACATGTTTGACTTGGGCGTGTGATATAGGTTACATCTCGCATTCTTTTCTATCTTGTACTACTTCTAATTTGTTGAAATGGCACTTATGACAAGACCGTTTTCTAGCTCATATGGTGTCTAGAGTTCATTGCTTTTGTTGAAATGTCTTCTCCTTAGTTTACACATCATAAGCTGTGAATATGCATTGGCACTAATGATGAGAGACATTTCACTTGGTAGTGTGATGTTGTTTGCATCTCGCATATGATTTATTTCTTGTACTGCTTCACATTTGTTTAAATGCCATTTATGACGAGACACTGTTAACTTGGTAGAGCGATATTTGTAGCATCTTTCATATGGTGTTTACCTTCCATTGCATTGCTTCTAATTTAGTGAAATGTGTTCTACTTAGTTTACACATCATAGTTTTGGTTATCTCACGCCGTCTTGTTTTTCATACATATTACATCCTCCTATCATATGGTTGTCTAACATCAAAGTTCAGTTCGTCTGTATCACGCATCAATTTGTTCTGAAGAACTAAATTGTTATTCATTTTTCTTGTCGGCTTGAATTAACATGGCACAGAGAAAGAGGAAGGAACACAGAATGACAGGGAAAAGGAAGCGGAAGAATCCTGTAGATTCCGCTGGTATAGATGGTGCAACAGAAGGTCAAAGTCCAGCAGAAAATTGTACAAACAGGGTATCCTGTGCTATGCGAGCTGCAGAACAAGCCAAACAGAAACCAATAGCTGCCACCAAACAAGCAGAGACAACCCTAGTTGTTGCAACACCTTCCACAATACCACCAGCTGCATGAGTTACTCGTTGGTCAACTCGGCTAGCAACATGTTGCCAAGCTCCGTTGCCACCTGACACTACTTCCAGATCACTCTTGACACAAGACGAGTTGGCAAGATCAGATGAACTTTGTGAGCTTCAACAATGAGAAGGTAGTTGCTAGAGTCAAGTTACAGTTGCATGCTTCTTTATATGTAATCTCATAGTTTGATGTACACTAACACTTGCTATGTTCGTTGTTGGACTAGCACCTAGGCGCAAGAGGAACCAAACAACAAGGATAATGCTCGATAGGTTAACTAAATCTAGAGGAGGAAGAATGGAGATCAGTTTTGAGGCAGGTTTAAAAAGGCCACGTGATGTTACAGAGTCAGCCAAGTTAGTATCAGAGGCAGCGGTTGCCGTTAGGTGTCATGTACGTATCCTCCCAACATGGATTCAGTACAGGAATGACAAAGATGAAACCTAGTTCAACACCTTCCTTGACAATTTATCTGTAAGTATGGTTATGTATGGAAAATAGTAATATCGTCTTGCTCTGTCACATACTTTCTAGGTTGCTCATAATGAGAGTCCCATAATTTTCAACAAATGAGGTTCAAGTTGGATAGCCAAGATGATGCAACTAGACAAGCTTGCACCCATGTTTTCAAGTCTGCTGTCACACCCTGATTTTCATGCCACAACACTTAAGCTAATAAATCTTGATGAAGTGTGGTTTGACAAAAACTTTTGCATTATTTGGCTTTTATTTGGAGTTGGTTTTCTCTCTGTGTTTTTCAAGTGCTCTTTAAAGTCAACACAACTCCACCTTCTATACTTCATCTCCTTGCCCCAGACTTTTTCCCAATGATCATGCCATGTGTATAGAGCAATATAGTATTTTCTTACAAAAATAATTTGGCCAAAAAGTATTTTCAAAAATTAGTTTTCCAAAAACCCTTGAATTGAGGTTTGCACAACAAGTACTTAATTAAGGGCAGTAAAAATCTTTCCAAAAGTATATTTGAATCCTATTAGATATAGGACTCCCATAAACCACAAAAATATAATTTTAAAAGTTATTTTACTATTTTATTTAAAAGCTTTTTCTTAAGGCCAGAAATGGTCTTTAATAGGGAAAAATTATTTTATTGTTTCAAAAATATTTGACAAAAATCAGGGAACCTCAGTGGACATATATTTTCCATATATAAGAGTTTCAACACATGGTCATGTTCAAAATATTGAACAAAACCTCCCAAATCCCTTTCTGCCCGTTCTAAGGATTTGAAATATTTCTACAGGAAATATTTTCATAAAAATCCAAGGAAAATCCAGCAAGTCACAAATGCATATTGTGATCACCTTGCAAAGCCTCATATAAATCAAGGTCATTTTGGTTCACCAAAATGCCCCAAAACCCTCTTTGACCAGAATCAAACTTGAACAACTTTGTACTACCAACTTTCTCTCTTTGACCCCAACTTTTCTGAGCATGTTCACATGACCAAATTAGGCCACTACACCAAGCGGTTCATCAAGGGGAAGTGATTTGCTCAAATAGATCTACACAAGTTCATTTCTGCTAATTTCTAGGGTTTACAAAATTACATTGTGAACTTTGCCCAAATAAGCTCAAAATGGGTGTAAGGCCCTAATTATATGTGCAATTTCACCTTGTGGAGTCCCCTGCCAAATGGAGTTCATTTGCTTAACCAAACAAGCATCAAACACCTTCTGCCATTTTACTAAAACCCTTGTTTTGACCTCTTCCACTCTTCTCCATGGCCTTCACTTTTTACCACGGCCCCTCCTAGACCTATTCTACCTCTAGTAGCAATGGCTGCATCTCAGATCAATAATTGAGGGGTGAAACCACCTCTTTTACCTCTCTGGACAGCCCTTGCACCCCTCTTCCTTTCCTCCCTCCTCACTCCAGTGGCCACCCAAGGCATCCAAGGCTTTCCCCACATTCTTTACTCCTCCCTAGAGCTACCAGACATGCTTGGCCGTGCCCACTTTGCCAAAAAAATGGCATGCCCGCCATTTGCACGCTCTGGAGCACGCTACAGTGCGCTCCCGCACTGTAGCCGCCCCCTGCCAACCACCTCCGGCCACCTCGGCTCTCCCCCTCACGCCAGCCAATGCTCCTCGACGTCCGCAGCACGCTACGCCTCTGTCCCCCTCCTCCTTCTCCCTCCTGCTGCCCTTGCTCGCACACGCGCCGGCCGCCCGAGACCTCCAATGAGCGGCCTCACATGCGCGGCGTCTGTGACTCCTCCCCGCTCCCTCTCTTCTCCCCCTGAGCGTAGTCGACCCCCACGAACACCCTAGACTCGGCGCAGCACCCTCCCAAGGCCCGTAGCGACGAGCACGAGCTCGCCCGCGCACGAGCCCACGGTGGACCGCCGCTCGCCTATATAATGCATTCCCGACCCCTCCTCTCGCCACCAATCGTCCCCTCCCACTCCAAATAGCCCCACTCGGCCTCCCGTTCATCCCCAGAACCGCCCAAGGTCGAGATCGAGCTCGAGCCCCGCCGCTTCGGGTCGCCGTCGATCTCGTGGTACATGCCTCATTTGCCCCCTCTCTTTCTCTCGATCTGGAACTGCCTCACCTCACTGATCCATTCCCCTCTTTCTCCCGCTCCTATTGTAGCTCAGAACGAGCTAACCAGGCTCCTCCCAAGGCCCTTCCACCGGCTTCCTCATCGTCGGCGAACCCCCGCACTCCGGCGACCGCCTCCACCTCCACCTGAACGGCGACTCCGCCCTGAGCAAGCCAGTGCGCTCGGATCGCCTTGCCATTGACCACAGCGACGCCAGTGAGCTCGCCCCCCTCTCTAGCCCAAGGTTGAAAATGACGGCCATGGGGCCCGTCAGTCAGCCTCACATACTGACGGGTGGGCCCCACCCGTCGGGTTTAAAACGCACGCGCGCGCGAACCGTTTCGCTGCGACGGCTAAAGGCGTATTTTACCTTTACGCCTTCGACGTGGCAGCCTCGCGCGGGCTGAATCCCCTCTGGGCCTGCTGCACTATGGCCTTTCTAGCCCAGTGGCACAGTGCCACTTTTCTTTTCCTTTTTCTGTCTCTTTTATAAAAATTCCATAGGATAAAATATTTAACCAAGTGGAATAATTCCAACTCCTAAAATCTTAGAATAGTTCCACTATTTATTGATGTAATATTCATGCACATCCATCACACTGTTCTATAATGTTCAAATTTAAATTCAAATTTGAGCATTTATATTCCCCTCTGAAAATCAATTTCTCCTATTCTTCTACTGCAAATCCAAAACTAGGAATTTTCCCCTTCTTAGTTTTCACCCTAGTATTTAACAAAAATGAGTTGACATTTTTCTGAGCAATTTGGTTTTTCTGTTTTATTATTGCATTATTTTTCTTGTTATTATTTTGCGACGATAGATTGCGTTACTGACGAAGGAGTTGGACCAGAAGACTTTGAAGACCCAGAAGACTTTGTTGAGCCAAGCAAGCAGCCCTTTGACCATGTCTAAGAAACCCGTTTTTATGCATGTCATATGGCACTTTTATTGCTTGCATCGAGTCATGATAAAATGGTGACCACTTGGCGTGGTTTGCCTCCGTTGCTTTTCTCGTTGACACATGCATGATGCATGACCCTACCTTTCTATGAGGGTTATGCCGGTGGGAGTAGATAGGATGCTAAAGTAGTGCTACACAAAAAGGGACGGGAATATGCATAGTGATGGAGACAAAGTATTTTCAAAGGACTTTTCGAAAACCCCGTCGGGTGCCACTTATGCCCGAGGGAGATGATGAGTTGGGTAGCCACTTGATGATGAAGTGGTGTACTGTGACACCCCAAAATTTTGACCTTGTTTTAATAAATTAAAATTTTGCCAGGAAATTAAAACTTTTATTTTCTGGGCTCCCTTTTTATTTTTGAACCTTTTTCTCCCTTGTTATTATGGAGTTTTTCCCCCAAAATGAAAACTTTTCAAATATGTTATTGGACTTGTTTAACCTCTCAAGAAAAACTCTTTTTTTATTAGTAGAACTAATTACATAATTAATTTGCTTGATTTTTATTTTCTTGAAAATTGGTTTTCAAGGTTACATGGCCATATTTGAACTACAACCATTTGATAAATTCACTTAAAGTTCCAACCAAAATTTGGAGATGTCATGTGATGTTTTAAAATCACTTTTATGCAAAAATATCTTTTATTCATGTAATATTTTGAGGTCTGCATCAATTTTTCTTCTCTAGTCCAGAGTGCAATTTTGCACTACAACCTATTTAAATATTTCTTGCTGGCCTCCACCAAAATTATGGGATGTTGGTAGTAGCATATGATTCAACTTTATGCAAAAACCCAGTGATGTTATTTGAAAAATTTGAGTGAATCAACCTCATTTTCATTCTGGTCCAGCCTTGTGATTTCTACTACAACCCTATTTATTTTTGCTCCAGTGACCTTGTGCCTTCTCCTACTTGTAGTCAACCCTACAAGACCCCTAAGTCCAGGAGCATGCACCCATTTGAATATTTTTGGTTCATGAAATAATGCCATTTATCTCCTGTCCAGAATTGTAGTTTTGCAAAACTTGCACTAACAAGTTTGTGCTTTTCACAAACTAACCTCACCACCCTCTTATTCATCTAAAGAGACCCCACTCTAGAAGTTTTGGCCACTCCAAGAAATGCCTAGGTGCCTGTGGCATTTTGTCAAACACCTAGAGTGCATGAACAACTTTGACATGAATTTTGTCATTGCACTGTGAACTTGCACCTCTGATCAAACTAACCTGTCCACTAAGCCTCTAGATGACTTTAACCTAGGTCTGTTAAACCCCAACCTCACCCGAGACCTCTAGCATGCCCTGGCATTTTGTCGAGCACGTTCCATGCGTGCTCTGGGCGCGAGCAGAGCACGCGTTTTGCACGTGCCGCGCCCGAGCCGCCGCGTCGCGCCCCTGGGTTTGGCCCACTCTGCAGAGCCGCTCCACGCGCTCCCCTTATCACCGCAACACGCCAAGAGCCCCTCGCCACGGCTCCGGCAAGCCAGGAGCTAGCCGCCACGGCCGCCCGACAGCCCTGCTCAGGTCGGCGCCGCCCAAGCCTCTCCCGCTCGCCAGCTCGCCCCTAGAGTAGTGCCCGCTCGCCCGCTAGCTCCTGCCACCATCCCCAGCCCCGCCACGTTGCCCTGCAAGCTATAGAACATCGGTCGCCGGCAGCCTTATCCACCGCCGCAGAACCGACCTCGTCGCGCTATAAAAGGAGGCCCCCGAGCTCATCCGAGCACTCAGGCGACCTCAGGCCACCCCCATGGCACCCCCACAGCCAGCAATCGTCGGGGGAAAGCCTTCTTCCCCAACTCCGGCCGGTTCGGCCGCCGCCACGTCCCAGCTCCATTCACCGCAACCAGATCCCCTCCCGTCCTTCAAACGCCACCAAATGACTCCACTTTGACTTGCGGAGCCGCCCAGCTACTCAAACCCGACCGGGAGCCACCGTAGTTCAAGCGCCCAAAACTCTCGAAGCCACCGGCCGCCGCGAAGCTCGCCGCTGGTGACTCCCTTCATCCCCACCTGACTGACAGCCACCGGAAGGACCGCCCTCGAACCACGGATCCATCCCCACCCTCGGTGTCTCGAACGGTGCCACCGTTCACCGGCGAGCGTCGCCGGAGTTCCGCCTCCGCTCGGGACAGAGGAAGAGGAGGGACAGGACTAGTCAAACCTGACTAGTGGGCCCCCTGGACCCACTGTCAGTGACCCCGCATCTGTCCACGTGGGTTAAGTGAAAGCGCAAAACCCCTAGTACGTATCTCCTACTTAGAAAGTGTATTTGCTTCTGAAACGTTTTCTTTTCTGTTTTATTTTAAAAACAGATTTTGACCACAACTTTGACTGCCTATAACTTTTTAATTTTAACTCCAAATGAGTTGATTCTTTTTCCTACCTTCCTCAAATTTTGTCTAGTTTATTTTAAGATTTATTTCAAAAAATTTCAAACAACTTTTTTTGTGCTGTTTTGAAATTGTGTGTTAATTCAAATATATTTTAAATAGGATTTTGGAGAGAGAGAAGAAAACTTTCAAAAGTTTTGGAGAGCACCTCACCCCTCCACAACTTGAAGGCAAGCATTCTGAACCCCGGAATAATATTTTTGGTGTGTTAGTTGACACGTTTATAACACCACCTTATTTCGGAGAACTTGTTATTTCATGTGATATGGTCATTTGCATGGATGCATGTTAGTGATTTCCTTGCTGTTGGAAATGAATATACATGTGATGGCAATCATCCTCATGTGCCTTGCATGCATGCCGGAAAGGAACCCGGGAAAGCCTCTGCCTTGGGTAGGCGTGAGCTTGTCGCTGGTCTCCGTCGGGACGGTTACGTCCGGTATGGCATAGTAAGGTATAATGGGTGGTGATTTGTTGGTTGAAATATATTTGTTATACATGTCATGCAGGGAATTTATAAACCTCCTGAGTCAACCGTAGATCGAGTCTTGTTCCGGTAACCCCCATACATGTTCGTACTACCACTTGTCCCTGCCACAGGTAGGGTACGGTTCAGTAAGTTGTTAACCCTTGTCTTGGCACACACCATACAGAGAGGCCATGGTGGAAGATATCGGTTGTAGCCGGTAGGCATGCCACCTGGTCCGGGGGCATGGGTGTTTCCGGTTGGGACCGAGAGGGGGCACCCCTTAGAGCGCGCGATATAAGTTTGATCCCATGCTACGCGAGGTTGTAGCCTCCCCACTTAGAGTTTTGCTTAACAAGTGTCGCGAGTGGTTCCTGACACAAGTAAGGTTAAGCTGGTGTGTGCAAGTCAGGCGTGTTTTCGACTAAAAGACCGTAGACGGAATATGTTCCGATGAACTAAAGAAATCCGTTACTCGTGGGTAAAGAGTACACCCTCTGCAGAGATTAAACCTATTCGAATAGCCGTGTCCATGGTTAAGGATTACAGTCTGGGATGGGTCAAGGGTTGGTCTTAGTGTCGGTCTTTGGAGTAGAGATTGTTAAACCAGAACTTGGACTGTGACTTGTGACTTGTGAAGATTATGTTTATTATTATTATGGACTAACCCATTATATCATGGAGTATCCCTGGGACGGTTCTACCTCCTGGATATTCATTGTGATTTTTTTATAAGCCCTTTATGTGGTGTTGCTAAGACGCCCGACTGTGGCATTGCTTGTTATTTATTTATTTATTTTATAAGCCCTTTATGTGGTGTCACTGAGACGCCCGAATGTGGCATTGCTTGTTATTAATTTACTTTATAAGCCCTTTATGTGGTGTCGCTGAGACGCCCGACTGTGGCATTGCTTATTATTTATTTACTTTATAAGCCCTTTAGGTGGTGTCGTTCAGACGCTCGACTGCGGCCTTTTATTCCCGCTCCATTATTGCTTATTCATGTTGCATATAAACAACCTGCTTGCATGCATAAAAGATGTTTTATTTATGACTGACGATGTGATCATTGAATTTTTCAGTGCATGATAATCAATTATATTATCCCAGTGTTCATAATGTTTGCAAGTACATTCAAAGTACTCACTGGCTTGTCCCTGGCTATTGTCTTGGCCAGATTTCAGCATGGAGAGGAGCGTTGCGGTGACAGCCCTGGAAACTAAGCAACGGTGATAGCAGCCTCGCGAAGATAGGAGTTGACCTGGTCAGCTGTTCCTGTGGGAAATGGAGTCTCATAGACACTGATGACTCACAAACCGCTTCCGCCATCGACCACTAGAAACCAATTGTTGTACTCTCAGGCCCGAATGGTCTTGTACTAAATGTTTTATATTTTTGCTTGGAACTTCTGTATCAAGTTGGTGCCTCATCAGCTAACAGTAATCCTGGGGCTGGTGAGCACAACGACCATTTTCTGGAAATTTATACCCGGAAAACCGGTCGCGATAGACTTGGTATCAGAGCCAGGCTGACCATTGGCTAATCCTATCTTAGCCGGGTCTATAAACTTGGGCAAACCAACCCACCAAACCATAACCAAACCCCAGCCAAGCTTCTCGTGCAAGATAGCCACACAGTGACCCAACACCTTTTGGCAGTCGGTGCCCAACCTATCAACCTAACATGTCGCTCATGCGCCATTGACCAAATCCTGAATAGTCTTTTCGCAAGCGTGCCAAGGAAGACTCCGTCCCCTTTTCTATAAAAGGGCATGCTAGCCTCAACCCAACACTGCACAACCTCTACCCAAACCGAGCCACAATGCCTGGCCCCGTCGTGCACAATGATACCACAGCAACCAACCTTGGAGGCTTTGTGACCATACTCGCAAACCTCACCCGTCGTGCCTATGCGTTAGAAGATCCCCCGGAATATGTTGTGTACCAAGGACCCATGAGCAGTGAGAGCGGACAATTCTGGGCCACTGTACACATCTACGATAGGGGTCTAGCGCCCGAGCGCCCCTACAGGTTCACCGGAAGGACAACTTCCTTTGAGCCTCAAGCCATCCAACTAGCGGCTCGAGAGGCTATAGTTCATCTCCGGCACTTGTCGCCTAGAGTTAATTGTCGCTCGTTCCACTACTACCCCGGACGTGAAGGGTATGGTAGGCCACCCCAAGTTGCCAACGGAGATCACGAGACAGATCCTGCATTGTTGCATCTAGTGCGCTATGTAGGTGCACTAGAGGAACTGTTCGATCAAATCACCATTGATCTAATCGCAGCTCGTCGAGAGCTGGTTCATCGAGCCCCGGCGAGAGAAGAGAACTAGCCCAACGCCGACAACCCAGTCGTGCTGTTTGGACACCCGATCGAGTCCCTGGGATCTGCCCCAGCCGTCGGCCAAGGTGCTTTGATGACCCCAGAAGTGCTTCGTCGCCTCTTGGGAGCACACTCCAACGGGGTTGTGGCCAACAATCCCCGAGATGGTCATCATCGCTACCCCGAGCCTGCAGCCCCTCAACCCACTCCAGCTAATCCCGACAGTGAGACCAGAGGAGAAGCCTCGACATCCACAAGGCACGCCCGCTTGGATATATACGAGGTAGACTAAGTCACTCGAGTACTGTCGAGTCCCAGTGTATCCTCACTTTGTAATCGTGTGACCTTGTAAATAAACACCGCCTGTCGTTGTGCCTCTGTAGCCTTACATGGATATGACAGCATGCAGTATAAATTTCTATCCAAGACACAGTTACCAAAAACCTCTCCGACAACCCCGATAGTAACACGTCACATTAGTGTATCTGTGGCTTGACCCCAACCCGTGGAGCAGAGCTGGAAATTTCATTACCATTCACCACGATAAAATGACCCAGCTCCGGTGCTATAAAAAGGCCACCGCGTGACCTTGCCAAGCACCCCTCATCTTGTGCACCATCCTCACAACCATTTCTTGCCATGCCGAGACCTAGTGTTTATCTGAGAACCCCAGATGCAACCCCGGGTAGTTTTGTCAAAATATTGTGGGATTTTACCTGCAGTACCATGGGCGCTACCCAGCCACCCCAGTACGAGCTGTTCAAATCGAGAATCACTCCTTCCACCTCGAGATATTGGGCAGCAGTACACATCCCTCCCGTAAACTCAAACCAAGAACCAACGGAGGTCTCCTTCGTAGGAAAATCTATGCCAACCCCACATATGGCCATAGAAGCTACTGCATACGAAGCGCTTGCTCGCCTTCGATTCGCGGTACCCTATGCCAGCGAACGAGGGTATTATTACTTTCCGAGCCGTGCAGCACCCGGAGAAGTAACATCTTTTCCTGGTGGACGAATTGAGAGAGACCCAGTCCTGGCCAACCTTGTCCAGTACGCCATTGCTCAAGAACATTTAACCCAACGTGTGATGGGTTATCTCCAGAGCCTCGCAGATTTAAATCCTCAGATCGCCATCGGCAGATCACTAAGGCCCGACCAGGAGAGACGCGTTCATCGGTTGATCAATTCGCTCTCCCCGATAGAAGAGGGGTGTGTCCCAGTACCAGAGACGTTTTCTCGGGACCCCGTCCAGTTACCATTTCCATTTTAGATGTCACTGTTGTGTTCATTATTGTGACATTTATTTATGTGTTGTAACTTATGCGTGATACCCTGAGCTTGTGCGGCGAGTCAATTATTTGGCTTCTACTAATGTGTGTAGTTTTTGTTGTGGTTTGTGCTCCTTTAAGTTAACCATTTTCCCTCGTGAAAAATCCCGGAGTAAGATTTCTTTTCCCGGAGCTGCTGCATCGTACACTTTCTCATGACGTGGATTATTTGATTTCACACAGCACCACGGCAGCAGACTCACAACCGCTCGAACACGTAACCATGGAGTCTTTGTTTTTCAAAACAATCCTTAGCAAATCTCGAGGACGAGATTTTTCTTAAGGGGGGTAGTGTTGTGACACCCCAAAATTTTGACCTTGTTTTAATAAATTAAAATTTTGCCAGGAAATTAAAACTTTTATTTTCTAGGCTCCCTTTTTATTTTTGAACCTTTTTCTCCCTTGTTATTATGGAGTTTTTCCCCCAAAATGAAAACTTTTCAAATATGTTATTGGACTTGTTTAACCTCTCAAGAAAAACTCTTCTTTTATTAGTAGAACTAATTACATAATTAATTTGCTTGATTTTTATTTTCTTGAAAATTGGTTTTCAAGGTTACATGGCCATATTTGAACTACAACCATTTGATAAATTCACTTAAAGTTCTAACCAAAATTTGGAGATGTCATGTGATGTTTTTAAATCACTTTTATGCAAAAATATCTTTTATTCATGTAATATTTTGAGCTCTGCACCAATTTTTCTTCTCTAGTCCACAGTGCAATTTTGCACTACAACCCATTTAAATATTTCTTTCTGGCCTCCACCAAAATTATGGGATGTTGGTAGTAGCATATGATTCAATTTATGCAAAAACCCAGTGATGTTATTTGAAAAATTTGAGTGAATCAACCTCATTTTCATTCTGGTCCAGCCTTGTGATTTCTACTACAACCCCATTTATTTTTGCTCCAGTGACCTTGTGCCTTCTCCTACTTGTAGTCAACCCTACAAGACCCCTATGTCCAGGAGCATGCACCCATTTGAATATTTTTGGTTCATGAAATAATGCCATTTATCTCCTGTCCAGAATTGTAGTTTTGCAAAACTTGCACTAACAAGTTTGTGCTTTTCACAAACTAACCTCACCACCCTCTTATTCATCTAAAGAGACCCCACTCTAGAAGTTTTGGCCACTCCAAGAAATGCCTAGGTGCCTGTGGCATTTTGTCAAACACCTAGAGTGCATGAACAACTTTGACATGAATTTTGTCATTGCATTGTGAACTTGCACCTCTGATCAAACTAACTTGTCCACTAAGCCTCTAGATGACTTTAACCTAGGTCTGTTAAACCCCAACCCCACCCGAGACCTCTAGCATGCCCTGGCGTTTTGTCGAGCATGTTCCGTGCGTGCTCTGGGCGCGAGCAGAGCACGCGTTTTGCACGTGCCGCGCCCGAGCCGCCGCGTCGCGCCCCTGGGTTTGGCCCGCTCTGCAGAGCCGCGCCACGCGCTCCCCTTCTCACCGCAACGCGCCAAGAGCCCCTCGCCACGGCTCCGGCAAGCCAGGAGCTAGCCGCCACGGCCGCCCGACAGCCCTGCTCAGGTCGGCGCCGCCCAAGCCTCTCCCGCTCGCCAGCTCGCCCCTGGAGCAGTGCCCGCTCGTCCGCTAGCTCCTGCCGCCATCCCCAGCCCCGCCACATTGCCCTGCAAGCTACAGAACGTCGATCGCCGCCAGCCTTATCCACCGCCACGGAACCGACCTCGTCGCGCTATAAAAGGAGGCCCCCGAGCTCATCCGAGCACTCAGGCGACCTCAGGCCACCCCCATGGCACCCCCACAGCCAGTCAATCGTCGGGGGAAAGCCGTCTTCCCCAACTCCGGCCGGTTCGGCCGCCGCCACGTCCCAGCTCCATTCACCGCAACCAGAGCCCCTCCCGTCCGTCCAACGCCACCAAATGACTCCACTTCGACTTGCGGAGCTGCCCAGCTACTCAAACCCGACCGGGAGCCACCGTAGTTCAAGCGCCCAAAACTCCCGAAGCCACCGGCCGCCGCGAAGCTCGCCACCGGCGACTCCCTTCATCCCCACCTGACTGACAACCACCGGAAGGACCGCCCTCGAACCGCGGATCCATCCCCACCCACGGTGTCTCGAACGGTGTCGCCGTTCGCCGGCGAGCATCGCCGGAGTTCCGCCTCTGCTCAGGACAGAGGAAGAGGGAGAGGACTAGTCAAACCTGACCAGTGGGCCCCCTGCACCCACTGTCAGTGACCCCGCACCTGTCCACGTGGGTTAAGTGAAAGCGCAAAACCCGTAGTACGTATCTCCTACTTAGAAAGTGTATTTGCTTCTGAAACGTTTTCTTTTCTGTTTTGTTTTAAAAACAGATTTTGACCACAACTTTGACTGCCTATAACTTTTTAATTTTAACTCCAAATGAGTTGATTCTTTTTCCAACCTTCCTCAAATTTTCTCTAGTTTATTTTAAGATTTATTTCAAAAAAATTCAAACAACTTTTTCTTGTGCTGTTTTGGAATGGTGTGTTAATTCAAATATATTTTAAATAGGATTTTGGAGAGAGAGAAGAAAACTTTCAAAAGTTTTGGAGAGCACCTCACCCCTCCACAACTTTAAGGCAAGCATTCTGAACCCCGGAATAATATTTTTGGTGTGTTAGTTGACACGTTTATAACACCACCTTATTTCGGAGAACTTGTTATTTCATGTGATATGGTCATTTGCATGGATGCATATTAGTGATTTCCTTGCTGTTGGAAATGAATATACATGTGATGGTAATCATCCTCATGTGCCTTGCATGCATGCCGGAAAGGAACCCGGGAAAGCCTCTGCCTTGGGTAGGCGTGAGCTTGTCGCCGGTCTCCGTTGGGACGGTTATGTCCGGTATGGCATAGTAAGGTATAATGGGTGGTGATTTGTTGGTTGAAATATATTTGTTATACATGTCATCCAGGGAATTTATAAACCTCCTGAGTCGACCGTAGATCGAGTCTTGTTCTGGTAACCCCCATACGCGTTAGTACTACCACTTGTCCCTGCCACAGGTAGGGTACGTTTCAGTAAGTTGTTAACCCTTGTCTTGGCACACACCATACAGAGAGGCCATGGTGGAAGATATCGGTTGTAGCCGGTAGGCATGCCACCTGGTCCGGGGGCATGGGTGTTTCCGGTTGGGACTGAGAGGGGGGCACCCCTTAGAGCGCGCGATATAAGTTTGATCCCATGCTACGCGAGGTTGTAGCCTCCCCACTTAGAGTTTTGCTTAACAAGTGTCGCGGGTGATTCCTGACACAAGTAAGGTTAAGCTGGTGTGTGCAAGTCAGGCGTGTTTTCAACTAAAAGACCGTAGACGGAATTAGGTCCGATGAACTAAAGAAATCTGTTACTCGTGGGTAAAGAGAACACCCTTTGCAGAGATTAAACCTATTCGAATAGTCGTGTCCATGGTTAAGGATTACAGTCTGGGATGGGTCAAGGGTTGGTCTTAGTGTCGGTCTTCGGAGGAGAGATTATTAAACCAGAACTTGGACTGTGACTTGTGACTTGTGAAGATTATGATTATTATTATTATGGACTAACCCATTATATCATTGAGTATCCCTGGGACGGTTCTACCTCCTAGATATTCGTTGTGATTATTTGTTTTATAAGCCCTTTATGTGGTGTCGCTGAGACGCCCGACTGTGGCATTGTTTGTTATTTATTTATTTTATAAGCCCTTTATGTGGTGTCGCTGAGACGCCCGACTGTGGCATTGCTTGTTATTTATTTATTTTATAAGCCCTTTATGTGGTGTAGCTGAGACGCCCGACTGTGGCATTGCTTGTTATTTATTTACTTTATAAGCCCTTTATGTGGTGTCGCTGAGACGCCCGACTGTGGCATTGCTTATTATTTATTTACTTTATAAGCCCTTTAGGTGGTGTCGTTCAGACGCCAGACTGCGGAATTTTATTCCCGCTCCATTATTGCTTATTCATGTTGCATATAAACAACCTGCTTGCATGCATAAAAGATGTTTTATTTATGACTGACGATGTGATCATAGAATTTTTCAGTGCATGATTATCAATTATATTATCCCAGTGTTCATAATGTTTGCGAGTACATTCAAAGTACTCACTGGCTTGTCCCTGGCTATTGTCTTGGCCAGATTTCTGCATGGAGAGGAGCGTTGCGGTGACAGCCCCGGAAACTAAGCGGTGATAGCAGCCTCGCAAAGATAGGAGTTGACCTGGTCAGCTGTTCCTGTGGGAAATGGAGTCCCATAGACACTGATGACTCACAAACCGCTTCCGCCATCGACCACTAGAAACCAATTGTTGTACTCTCAGTCCCGAATGGTCTTGTACTACATGTTTTGTATTTTTGCTTGGAACTTCTGTACCAAGTTGGTGCCTCATCAGCTAACAGTAATCCTTGGGCTGGTGAGCACAATGGCCATTTTCTGGAAATTTATACACGGAAAACCGGTCGCGACATGTACCGAGGCAAGTGTGTGTGTTGTTTTAAAAAAAAATGGATTGGTTTAAGTTGTGGCCGTTATTCCAACCTTACATGCGCAACCACTCTACCCTTATATGGGAAAGGGCATTATTGATTACCTAGGCCGATACTAGCTTGGAGCCTGCATTACTAGTGACGGGGGAGAGTTGGTGCTCTCTCTCGGGACGGGGTCGTGCCAGGTAGGGCGGCCATGACTGTTTTCACAGGGCACCGGATACACCGTTCTGTCCCCTCTCGGATGTTATGATCTCGAGCGAGTCTCGTATGATGTACATCATGAGGATACGGAACAACAAGTGGACTCCTTGTTAGTGTCGTCTAGGGAAAGATAGTGATCGGGTGCTTACCCCGGGTACTTGAGGTACCGCGGGTCATGGATGACACGGAAGTTCCCCGGATCTTGTGGGTAAAGTGTGCAACCTCTGCAGAGTGTAAAACTATTCGAATAGCCGTGTCCACGGTCAAGGACAGTTGGGTAACCGCTCTTGGGCTACGTCCACATGTTACAAACCAGTGTGGGTGTTTGGATAAATGGGAAGAACTACTTGGGTCAAGTCAAAGGACTTGACATGATTGAGTTGGGTTGATGCCCACTCTATTTATGTTGATATCTGTAACCTGTCCTCATGGTTAATTGAATTCTCCTGATGCATGTCTTACAATTTGTTGAACATGTCATTGCACTCAAAACTAGCTTTCCGCAAAAATATAGCTATATCATGCATTGTTGTACCTTGAACCAAAACATGGGTTGCTTGCGAGTACATTCAAAGTACTCATTGGCTTGCCACTGGTTATTTAATTGGCCAGGCATGGAAGAACAAGAGTTGGAAGAAGAGTTCTTTGAAGACGAACATGCAAACTAGGACGTTTCCTAGTCAGAATGCCTGTAGGGTTAAGGCAGATGGCATGGGTTGTACTTATCAAAGAAGATTTCCACTGCTTAAATTTATTTGGTATTCAGCCCTTGTGGCTTTATATATGTAAGACTTGACCATAATGGTCATAATTTGTGTAAGACGATATGTATGGATGTAAGACTTGTTATTCAGCTTCTGTGTGTTCAGTGAGCATTGATCTCTGGGATCACTGTACACATGCATTCGGTGATCTCGACTTATGAGTCGGGGTCCCCACAGAGCTGGTATCAGTGCCATCCTGACTGTAGGAAGCCTTAGTTAGCATGGGCGTTAGTTAGGATAAAACCCGTTTTGCAAAACCCTCTATACTCCTCTTCTTTTCTAAGCTTACCAAACCCGAGGGATATTTTCCATCTTGACCTCCCCTATTCAACTTTTGTAGATGGCTGTCGCCCCCTTGAGACTCCTTATGATAGGATTTCCATCACTCCTAAAAGACTGCCTCCAATAATGCCACTATCCCTTGCTGCCCATATACACCCTGCATGAACTGGAAAATGATGTGCTCGAGAAGGAGTTCTACGCCAAGGTTTTTGTGCCTGCCAAGACATCACCCCAGGGGTGGTTCTTCATTGGACCACCCATGCCAACAAAAGACCTGGCCATTCAGCAAGTGGCATATGAAGCGCTCCTCCGTCTTCAAGGCCTCCTTCCAGAAATGAAAGAAGAACACGCCACCCGCTACCTACCTGGAAAGAACGGAGCCCCAGCTCAAGTGATGATTTCCCCAGAAGATGAGGATCCAACCCTCAAGTACCAGATCCGCTTCATCAACGCAGGAGACTACCTTCTACGTCACCTTACCGAAGCATTCCTTAAGGCTCGCCAAGACCTCCCTTCACTTCTGCACCTCCACTGCCTCGAGAAGAAGAAGGTGGCCGAGCAAGGACAGCAAATCACTGCCTTACAAGCCCACCTTGCCAATCAGGAGCAACAAATCGAGGAACTTCGGAAAACCCGCAACCAAACCCCACGCAGGAGGCACAGGAATGAATTTCCATATCCACCTCGTAGAAGATCGTCGTCAGGCCTTCGACGACATAACCCAAGACTGGATAACAACCCTTTTCTGTCACTTGTCACGGGTGTGGTGAACTTGGGCACGTTAAAAGGGTGTGTCCCAACAAGCAGCCGACTATCGCATTCCCTTGGGCACCACAAGGGGAACCCAGAAACTGAAGACTGAGCGCCCTTCTCTCCAATCAAGCGCGACTACCGAGTCCGAGGACCCCTAGGGTAGGATGAGTCGTGTACCCCCATATGCGTAGTCGAGTCCGTGAGATGGTTCGAATGGAACCACATTTTGTATTGCTTGTTTTTACTTGTTTGTGTTTTGATATAAGTCGCACATTTTCCCTAGGTAGCTTGTACGTGACTATATCACCTATCTTATCATAATGAATGTGCGTGGCCTTAACGGCACATGTTTGCTTGAACTTCACTATAGAACCCCCTTTAGGTATTCCCCTCCTCTATGCTACTTTTCCCTATCATCTCTCTCCTCAACTGAAGGCCAGCAAGACAAGATACACCAAGGATTCTACCTCGGCGACCAACTAGCACTGAAGAACTTTTCTACAACCTCCTCGACCAAGTAAAACCCCGTAGAGTTGTGTTTAACCCCCCAGACTAGAAACCCATTCCTAGACCCTTAGAGACTTCACGAGATACCCCAGCTCGAGTCCTTAACCATGTGCTTAACCCACAAAATTGCAAGAGAACCAGTTAAGCCTCTGTAAACCTTGCACAACACTGGGATCATTATGGAACTAGTGGACATAGTGAACGAGCACATTATCATCCTAAAATAGCACAAGAACTAACGATGCCATAAGGAAGACCAATTTGAGGATATAGGAATATAGGACAAATGAATTAATGAGTTTGTATCAGTGACCCCGAGGAATTATCTGAGACTTTGGAAAATCATGAGGCTTTCATGTTGGTAGATGAACTTGGTGGGATCATGTTGATGGAGCAGCATAACTTCCATTACCGTTGAGTAAACTGGATTTTAGTAGGACAATTATGAAAGCTAGAATTCTTGGAAGTATATGGATTTAACTTAGCCATGGGATATTGATAGGAGACAGTTGATATTACGTAAATGACTTGGGGGAACATGTAGGAATTCTCGTTGGGCAAGTGATTTGGAATTAAGTAGGTGATTCTAGTTGAATATAGATGCTGAGTATGTCTACATGGTTCGGAGTAAATTGGATTTAGACTGATGATCTCGATCATGGTACCATGATTCTCGATGGGCGATAAACTAGGAGATTGGATTAATTGTCGGAGTTGATATAAGCTTGACCTTGGAGTTTACTTGACCATGATAATGGAAATTGGTGGACTGACTATAGTAGAGATAGCCTTTTTAAGTATTTTGGGATTATAGGACTTTATGAGATCATGTGGAACACCATAGACACTGGATTTGTAGAATTAAAGGATTATGTAGTGATTAATGGAAGTTAACGGGTTGTTGGAGTTGATTCATAGGAAGGAAACAAGATTTTGGAGTGGCATATGACATGTTTCCTTAGGATAGAGATGCACTAACATGCACCTTGGAAGAATAATATGAGCATTGGGATTATCGTGTTTTATTCCTACTTGGAAGCTTGTATGCTCTACCCATGGATTTTTAGGGGTAGCCATACATATGATTTTGGGGATTGTAGACATATATGATTTTGTTAGACCTCCTCTCGGGAGTCACGGGGATATGGATCACAGGAGTGATGATTGGATTTGGCCTATACGAGATGATGCTTTCGGTGGTATAAGGTTATTTATTTGAAGGACTAGATAGACTATTGGCATCTCAGAAGCCGTGCTTAAGGATGAGATAATAAACGTTCACCCACACACTAGAATCCTTGAAACCCTTAAGCCCTACCAAGCCACAACATGGTCGGATTATGACCATGAGCTTTGGCTGTAGGTCAAGTAGACCCTGACCAACACTCTACCGTGATCACCACCACTCCCCAGCCTACTTTATGTACCCCGTGAACATGTCTCGATGGAGTACTTAGACAACATAGTTGTCATCATTACTTGGTAACCTACTTGTCTACCCTAAGATGGAAGAAGAATCGCTCAACTGGTTAAGGAACATTTAAAGACTGCCATGCCAAGGAGAAAGAACTATACCAACCACCATCGTCAAGGAGTGAAATTTCTCATCAAAGACCAGGTGTATCTGCAAGCCACTTCTCTCAAAGGAATCAATCATTTCTATGTCAAAGGGAAACTCACACCAAGATTTATCGGCCTTCCCCAACATCACTCCAAGATGAAGAATAGGCGGCTACCAGCTAGAGTTACCACTTCAGTCATCCACTGTGCACAACGTTTTTCCACACGACACAACTCCGGAAGTGTTTCCTACTTCCTAACTAGCCCGGTCTCTCCAAGGACATCAATCACCGAACCATTGACCCCCAGCCCAACCTGACCTAACGCGAGAGACCCCTTAGCAACCTAGATCAAGCAAGAACGTCATACACGAAGCCACACCATCAAGTACTTCAAGGTTCAATGGGGCACCACTCGGAAGCAGAAGCAGTATGAGGACGTGAAGACTACCCCAGATCCAAGTTCCCGTATTCCTTTCCGCGCCTAGTCTGGGAATCTCGGGGACGAGATTCTTGTAAGGGGGGTAGGTCTGTCACACCCTGATTTTCATGCCACAACACTTAAGCTAATAAATCTTGATAAAGTGTGGTTTGACAAAAACTTTTGCATTATTTGGCTTTTATTTGGAGTTGGTTTTCTCTCTGTGTTTTTCAAGTGCTCTTTAAAGTCAACACAACTCCACCTTCTATACTTCATCTCCTTGCCCCAAACTTCTGCCCAATGATCATGCCATGTGTATAGAGCAATATAATATTTTCTTACAAAAATAATTTGGCCAAAAAGTATTTTCAAAAATTAGTTTTCCAAAAACCCTTGAATTGAGGTTTGCACAGCAAGTACTTAATTAAGGGCAGTAAAAATCTTTCCAAAAGTATATTTGAATCCTATTAGATATAGGACTCCCATAGACCACAAAAATATAATTTCAAAAGTTATTTTCCTATTTTATTTAAAAGCTTTTTCTTAAGGCCAGAAATGGTCTTTAATAGGGAAAAATTATTTTATTGCTTCAAAAATAATTGACAAAAATCTGGGAACCTCAGTGGACATATATTTTCCATATGTAAGAGTTTCAACACATGGTCATGTTCAAAATATTGAACAAAACCTCCCAAAACCCTTTCTGCCCATTCTAAGGATTTGAAATATTTCTACAGGAAATATTTTCATAAAAATCCAAGGAAAATCCAGCAAGTCGCAAATGCATATTGTGATCACCTTGCAAAGACTCATATCAATCAAGGTCATTTTGGTTCACCAAAATGCCCCAAAACCCTCTCTGACCAGAATCAAACTTGAACAACTTTGTACTACCAACTTTCTCTCCTTGACCCCAACTTTTCTGAGCATGTTCACATGACCAAATTAGGCCACTACACCAAGTGGTTCATCAAGGGGAAGTGATTTTCTCAAATAGATCTACACAAGTTCATTTTTGCTAATTTCTAGGGTTTACAAGAGTTACATTGTGAACTTTGCCCAAATAAGCTCAAAATGGGTGTAAGGCCCTAATTATATGTGCAATTTCACCCTGTGGAGTCCCCTGCCAAATGGAGTTCATTTGCTTAACCAAACAAGCATCAAACACCTTCTGCCATTTTACTAAAACCCCTGTTTTGACCTCTTCCACTCTTCTCCATGGCCTCCACTTTTTACCACGGACCCTCCTAGACCTCTTCTACCTCCAGTAGCAATGGCTGCATCTCAGATCAATAATTGAGGGCTGAAACCACCTCTTTTACCTCTCTGGACAGCCCTTGCACCCCTCTTCCTCTCCTGCAGTGGCCACCCAAGGCATCCAAGGCTTTCCCCACATTCTTTACTCCTCCCTAGAGCTACCAGACATGCTTGGCCATGCCCACATTGCCAAAAAAATGGCATGCCGGCCATTTGCACGCTCTAGAGCGCGCTACAGTGCACTCCCGCACTATAGCCGCCCCCTGCCAACCACCTCCGGCCACCTCGGCTCTCCCCCTCATGCCAGCCGATGCTCCTCGACGTCCGCAGCACGCTACGCCCCTATCCCCCTCCTCCTTCTCCCTCCTGCTGCCCTTGCTCGCACGCGCACCGGCCGCCCGAGAGCTCCAATGAGCGGCCTCACATGCGCGGCGTCTCTGACCCCTCCCCGCTCCCTCTCTTCTCCCCCTGGGCGTAGTCGACCCCCACGAACACCCTAGACTCGGCGCACCACCCTCCCGAGGCCCGTAGCGACGAGCACGAGCTCGCCGGCGCACGAGCCCACGGTGGACTGCCGCTCGCCTATATAAGGCATTCCCGAGCCCTCCTCTCGCCACCACTTGTCCCCTCCCACTCCAAATAGCCCCACTGGGCCTCCCGTTCATCCCCAGAGCCACCCAAGCTCGAGATCAAGCTCGAGCCCCGCCGCTTCGGGTCGCCGTCGATCTGGTGGTACATGCCTCCTTTGCCCCCTCTCTCTCTCGATCTGGAACCGCCTCACCTCACTGATCCATTCCCCTCTTTCTCCCGCTCCTATTGTAGCTTGGAACGAGCTAACCAGGCTCCTCCCGAGGCCCTTCCGCCGGCTTCCTCATCGCCGGCGAACCCCTGCACTCCGGCGACCGCCTCCACCTCCACCCGAACGGCGACTCCGCCCTGAGCAAGCCAGTGCGCTCGGATCACCTCGCCGTTGACCACAGCGACGCCGGTGAGCTTGCCCCCCCTCTCTGGCCCGAGGTTGAAAACGACAGCCGTGGGTCCCGTCAGTCAGCCTCACATACTGACGGGTGGGCCCCACCCGTCAGGTTTAAAATGCACGCGCGCGAGCCGTTTCGCTGCGATGGCTGAAGGCGTATTTTACCTTTACGCCTTCGACGTGGCAGTCTCGCGCGGGCTGAATCCCCTCTGGGCCTACTGCACTGTGGCCTTTCTAGCCCAGTGGCACAGTGCCACTTTTCTTTTCCTTTTTCTGTCTGTTTTATAAAAATTCCATAGGATAAAATATTTATCCAAGTGGAATAAGTCCAACTCCTAAAATCTTAGAATAATTCCACTATTTATTGATGTAATATTCATGCACATCCATCACACTGTTCTGTATTGTTCAAATATAAATTCAAATTTGAGCATTTATATACCCCTCTGAAAATCCATTTCTCCTATTCTTCTACTGCAAATCCAAAAGTAGGAATTTCGCCTTCTTAGTTTTCACCCTAGTATTTAACAAAAATGAGTTGACATTTTTCTGAGCACTTTGGTTTTTCTGTTTTATTATTGCCTTATTTTTCTCGTTATTATTTTGCGACGATAGATTGCGTTACTGACGAAGGAGTTGGACCAGAAGACTTTGAAGACCTAGAAGACTTTGTTGAGCCAGGCAAGCAGCCCTTTGACCATGTCTAAGAAACCCCTTTTTATGCATGTCATATGGCACTTTTATTGCTTGCATCGAGTCATGATAAAATGGTGACCACTTGGGGTGGTTTGCTTTCGTTGCTTTTCTCGTTGACACTTGCATGATGCATGACCCTACCTTTCTATGAGGGTTATTCCGGTGGGAGTAGATAGGATGCTAAAGTAGTGCTACACAAAAATGGATGGGAATATGTATAGTGATGGAGACAAAGTATTTTCAAAGGACTTTTCAAAAACCCCGTTGGGTGCCACTTATGCCCGAGGGAGATGATGAGTTGGGTAGCCACTTGATGACGAAGTGGTGTACCGAGGCAAGTGTGTGTGTTGTTTTAGAAAAAACGGATTGGTTTAAGTTGCGACCGTTATTCCAACCTTACATGCGCAACCACTCTACCCTTATATGGGAAAGGGCATTATTGATTACCTAGGCCGATACTAGCTTGAAGCCCGCATTACTAGTGACGGGGGAGAGTTGGTGCTCTCTCTCGGGACGGGGTCGTGCCAGGTAGGGCGGCTATGACTGTTTTCACAGGGCACCGGATACACCGTTGTGTCCCCTCTCGGATGTTACGATCTCGAGTGAGTCTTGTATGATGTACATCGTGAGATACGGAACAACGAGTGGACTCCTTGTTAGTGTCGTCTAGGGAAAGATAGTGATCGGGTGCTTACCCCGGGTACATGAGGTACCGCGGGTCGTGGATGACACGGAAGTTCCCCAGATCTTGTGGGTAAAGTGTGCAACCTCTGCAGAGTGTAAAACTATTCGAGTAGCCATGTCCACGGTCAAGGACAGTTGGGTAACCGCTCTTGGGCTACGTCCACATGTTACAAACCAGTGTGGGTGTTTGGATAAATGGGAAGAACTACTTGGGTCAAGTCAAAGGACTTGACATGATTGAGTTGGGTTGATGCCCACTCTATTTATGTTGATATCTGTAACCTGTCCTCATGGTTAATTGAATTCTCCTGATGCATGTCTTACAGTTTGTTGAACATGTCATTGCACTCAAAACTAGCTTTCCGCAAAAATATAGCTATATCATGCATTGTTGTACCTTGAACCAAAACATGGGTTGCTTGCGAGTACATTCAAAGTACTCATTGGCTTGCCACTGGTTATTTAATTGGCCATGCATGAAAGAATAGGAGTTCCAAGAAGAGTTCTTTGGAGACGAACATGCAAACTAGGACGTTTCCCAGTCAGAATGCCTGTAGGGTTAAGGCAGATGGCATGGGTTCTACTTATCAACGAAGATTTCCACTGCTTAAGTTTATTTGGTATTCAGCCCTTGTGGCTTTATCTATGTAAGACTTGACCATAATGGTCATAATTTGTGTAAGATGATATGTATGGATGTAAGACTCTTGTTATTCAGCTTCTGTGTGTTCAGTGAGCATTGATCTCTGGGATCACAGTACACGTGCATTCGGTGATCTCGACCTATGAGTTGGGATCCCCACATCTGCTCTGCGACATTATCGGTATAACTTGAGGAAAACTCACTTTGAAGGCAAGGCTAACAGTGAACTTGCCCAAACATCTCTAGTGCAAGATACATCAGATGAAGACTAGAGAGGCCTCGTTAAACACTAGTCTGATCCAAAGTATCAGGTACTATATATATGTGATCAGATCACATGTTAAAGTCCTATTTATGCATGTGGCTCACAAATCTATCTTCTTGTATGTGAACTATTCAAAGAACAAGGCCAGCCATACGAAACTGAAATTCCAATAGACAACAGGATCTCATAGCTATATTGCACACTGCGAGGCTCTTGTAATTAGCTGTTGTTTCACTCTTTTCACTGTACCATATTATCAGATGTATATTGACTTGTTCCAAATGCAGAGGAAAGCCCACAAGGACCAAAAAGTACCTGAAACAAATGATGTGGAAGTCTTCAAGGACTGTCACACCAGCAAGACGAAGGGCATGACTACACTAGTCAAAGCCGTTTTTGTAAGTCCTTAATCCTCATACCTTTTAACTACTACTTACTCTGACTTGTGCCTTGAAGTGCATGGTTTGCAGCCAATGTCTATTACTCTTTTCAATTTTATACACAATTGTCTTAGCGTATCATTGCACCTTACAAGGTTTAAAAGAGAGGAGTGATGTTCCTTTGATCTTGATCTGTAATCTAGTTCCATGCTGGACTTGCCCACACAATGTTACAATTGCATGTTTGTCTGTTCTCAGTTGTTTTGTGGTATGAATGATGACATACTATGATTACCATATTATAAACTTTGTCTCTTTATCCTTAGCTGTCAATACAATGTGAAATAGACAATACGTTAGCCATTATACATGGGCATATGTTTGAAACCTGGTTTTATTATATACTTTGCAGTAAAATACAACTAATATTTTACATGGGTTCACCAGAATAAGTTCTATATATAGACCAAAGCTATTTTGTTTGGTTTTGCTACCTCCTTAATATCTTCTGTTCTGGTACTACAAATGTAAAAACTCAACTTTTCAGCAAGCTATGGAAAGAATGGTGGAGCCGCCACCTTCTGAAGGTGGCAAGGCAACTATAACCGCAATGTTAGCTCTTGCTGCAGTGGGTGAGTACATGTCCACTCACAGTGCCAAAAGCACATTCCTGCGTAATACTGGGTTGGTTGTTATGGCAATCTCATCCAAACAACCTCATGATCAAGATATGCAAGCTCAAAACAATGTTATATCTCCGCTCCAGACACAAGTCCATTCCCTAACAGAGACCCTTTGTGAAACAAGGACACAAATTGTTCGATGTCGTCAAGATATGCATGGTTTTGAAACCAGACTATTAGACATTTGCTACGTTGTTCAGGAGCCTAGGAGAAATGAAGGCGAAGGTTATGGTGCTCCATCGAACAATACAACATGAAAACATAACAATCAGGTCAAATGAACTAAGCTTCTCAACTTCTAGTGGTGCATTTATCTGCCAGACTGTTAACTTTTATGCCAACCTTTTGTCTTATAGTTGTAATTTGTTTTGTTGCGATAAAAAAATTGTTCTTAACGGGCAGTCATGGCTGAAGAAAACAGCAAGCCATTTTTGTATATTATAGGGTGTTCCCTATATTTGCAGTGGTGGCGATCTTTGATGCCTAGTGGATGTAATCTGTGCAATCGCCTTAATAGCCTAGCATTAGTTTCGGGCTTATTTATTTCCTAGTCTTCTTTTTCCATGGTTTTCTAGTGGCCGCAACAACCATGGGCCATATACTGACCATGGTAACCTTGACCCTGCTAGAGGCCGTAGGATCCATGGGCCTCCTACGGGCCGTCGATAAATGGGCCTCCAACAGCACCGTAGAATCGGTGGGCCTCGGGCCGTCGGATAAATGGGCCTACATGGGCCGTAAACGGGTGTAATTGGTATCGGCCCAGCATGGTAATGGGCCACTAATAGGCCGGAGGACAGCAAAGGCTTAATTCTATCAGAGGCATAACGGGTCGTTAAATGGGCCAGAACATAGGACGGGCTGGAAAAAGGCGCAAGTGGTTAACAGGCCACCAACAGGCTGAATCTGGCCACGGGCCGAATTTGGCCCATTAGGGTAACATGCTAGTAACAGGCCGGAAGTAATCGAGGGCCGGAAAGGAGCCCAAGAACGTATGGGCCGTCTGTATACCGAAAGCTAACATGGGTAGGAAACGCCCCATATGAATCATGGGCCATTAATGGGTACAAAGAAATTTACTGTTCATTATGGGCTAGAGTCACCGTGGGCCTCTAAAGGGCCTAAAGATACGAAAGGCCCCATATGGGCTGAAAGACATCGTGGGCCATACATGGGCTGAAAGTAAAACGGGTTGGTGTTATATTCGACGGCCCACATGATGTTTTTGAGCCGATTTCAGGTAGGACGTAATAGGCCGTGAGTTTCCGGGCCGTAAAATGGGCTATTTGTGAAGAGACCATTAACATGCTTTTCATTGGCCAACCCAAGATCTTTTGACCAAGTCAAATGGGCCGGCCTTTGTAAGCTAAATGGGCCAGTGGTGGGCCGTCGCACGTGCGACATATCATAGGAGCCTATCTGACCCACCGACGAGCTGACACGTGTTTCCAACAGCCAATCAGAATTTTACACGTGCAAAATTCCCATTGGTCTGGTCTATTAACGGGTTATTGGATCCTAAACCGGACCCGATAGCTTAACGGTGACCCGTTACGGTGGATGCCACGTGTCGGTCACGCTTGACGAAAGCACTTCTGTGACACGCGATTTATCGTCATGGAAGAGGACACTTCCTCGATGATAATTTTGGTAATGTCATGAAACAATTCTACAACAGCACAGGTATGACTATCTTGATTCTGTCATAAAATTGTCATGGATGTACATGCATGACAGAAAACATGACCTACTATGACAAACACGTATCATCACGAAAGTGTATTTTTGGTGGTGAAGGACTCTTCCTTGCGGGCAAAACCGACTTTGAGGAGGCTTTTACTCCAAGTTTCGACACCAAGGCTCAACATATAAATAGAGGGGCAGGGCTGGCACTTGGAACACATCAAGAAACACCAAGCCGTGTGCCGGCAACCCCATCCCTCTAGTTTATCCTCTGTCATAGTTTTCGTTGTGCTTGGCGAAGCCCTGCGGAGATTGTTCTTCACCAACACCGTCACCATGCCATCGTGCTGCCGGAACTCATCTAGTACTTCGGCCCTCCTGCTGGATCAAGATGGCGAGGACTTCATCGAGCTGAACATGTGCTGAACGTGGAGGTTCTGTACTTTCAGTACTTGATCGGGACGGATCGTGAAGGTGTACTACTACATCAACCGCATTGATACACGCTTCCATTTGCGATCTTCAAGGGTATGAAGATGTTCTCCCCCTCTCATTGCTATGCATCTCCTAGATAGATCTTGTGTGAGTGTAGGAAATTTTTGAAATTACATGCTATGTTCCCCAACACTGCATGCATCGCGTGGGGTAGGTAACGGAGGCGCGTGGTGTAGGAGAGCATCTGGGAGAGGGTCCACCTGTCTAGAATTGGCGGAGGATGGCTTGGTCATCCTTTGATGGAGCAGCTGCCCTTCCCTGCCCAGCCTATAAAAGGGAGGGGCGAAGGAGAGCGGAGTCAACCATCTTTGCATTCTCCCTCTTCTTCTCTTGCTCTTCTGCTTTCGCCGGCGATGCCGAAGAGAAGAGTCTGTGGCCAGCCCCCGGGCTCCTGGTTGGGGTTACTGTTGCCCCATGCTGGTGTTGACGATCGGGGAGTGAGCCTGGTCCTTGGTGTGGCAAATCTCTTGGTCTCTTCGAGGCTCGACCGGGAGGCGGGGCTGGAGATACTAGAGGTCTTGGGGTTGTTTTCGATGAGAGGCGCGCGTTCCTATCCGCCGAAGCGATGGTAGCACTGCATGCCCGTTGTAGGCGATGCCACTACCGTTTCTGCCCCTCCATCATCTCTCCCCATTTTATGTTTGGGAGGGGCTACGGGCCTTGCTCGTCACCTTGCGCAGCTCCTGAGTGCACGCCACCCGCGGAACATGGCGGATGACCGCTCCGCCGCCCCCTTCATGGACACCCTCCCCTAAGTGCTCCTTTTATTCTCCTATCCCTCTTGCTTCAATACCCTAGGGAGGAGGAGCAGAGAAAGGAAAAGAGGGATTATAGGGCACTTATCTTTTTTCAATCTTAAACTTGTAGGCAATTGCCAAGTTTTAGTTCAAATAATGTAACCTCTCGAGTCCATCTTCGTGTTTTGTAATGCTTGTACTTGTATTAGCATATGAATGGAAAAGATGAACCTTGCCGGGAACCCATGCATGTGTATGTCCATGCAGAGGTGGGGTGCCTCTTTAATGAAAATAAACTAGTTTTCCCTGGCAGGATATCCTGCCAGCACCCTCTTTGTCTGCCGGAAAGCTACGTCTACCGGGGGACAAACAGAGGGGCCAGCCCCCCGCCAACTCCTTTTTACTAAATGCCACTCCGACCATCCTGACTGAAGCAACGTTCGAGTCATGGATGGGAGCACCTAAGTTTCAAGAGAGAGCGTGAGGTTTTCTCATGCAAAGTTATAGCTTTACAGAACACTAATGGACAAGAGGTAAAACTTATCTATTTGTCTTGCAGGGCATCGTTGTGTCGTGCAATCTTCTCATTCCATGTCGAAGCCAAGTTCACAGCAGGAACCTGCAACTTCATGTAGATGAGAATGAATGTAGGATGCGATCCTATCTATATGCATATGCGAGAGCTCATGAAATGCTTATGCAGTGATATTGCTGTGCTCATGCATGCATGCAATCTTAGTTGGGCCCCCCTACAATGCTTCTTTCTTTTCTCTCGCACGGAGTCATCGCCCCGGCTTTGTACAAGGGGTTACATGTAGCTGAGGCAAGGCCTGTAAAAAAGGGTGGCTGTCGGGCAGTGCCTGACAGCCTCGTGCCTTATAGGTAGTACTTGTGGAGATGCTAAATAATCCATGAGTTTTGCAACTGAGTGCCATCTCTGGTCTCCAGACGGACTTGGCCGGGTCTGGTGACTCGTACCACCCGGAAGGGCCTTTCACTTTGGTGACAACTTGTTTGTACCCTTGGCCGACTGAACGCGCCTAAGGACAAGGTTACCTTCCTCAAAACACCAGGCATGAACCCTATGGCTCTGATAAGGCACAGGGCTTGCTGGTAGCATGCAACACACGTAGCAGCCAGGAGACGGTTCTCCTCAAGTAGCACAGGGTCGTCACGCCGGTGCTGATCTTGTGCTACTTCATCGTAGGCAAGCACTCGACGGGACCCATAAATGAGTTCCATGGGGATAATTGCTTTTGCCCCGTAGAACAGGGAGAAGGTAGTCTGCCTGGTAGCTCGATTAGGTGTTGTTCTGAGGGACCAGAGAACTACTGGCAGCTCCTCGATCCACCGCCTGCCGTGCATCTGCAGCATATCGAAAGTTCTTGTCTTGAGTCCATGTAGCACTTCAGCATTCTCCCTCTAAGCTTGTCCATTACTCTGGGGGCGTGCCACAGAGGTGAATGAGATTTTGCATCCTATGGAACGAACATATTGCATGAAGGCGTGGCTCGTGAATTGGGTGCCGTTGTCGGCGACGATCCTTGCCGGAACTCCAAAACGACACACCAACTCTTTCAAGAACTTGATAGCTGACTGAGCAGTCACCTTTCTCACGACAGTCACTTCTGGCCACTTTGTAAAGTTGTCGATAGCGACGAACAAGAATTCAAAGCCCCCGATTGCTCGGTGGAAGGGGCCGAGGATGTCGAGCCCGCAGACCGAAAATGGCCATGATAAAGGGATTGTCTGAAGGGCTTGGGCAGGCAGGTGTGTTCTCTTGGAATGGAACTGACAGGCTTCCCATGTCGTGACGAGCTCGACCGCATCTCGGAGGGCTATGGGCCAATAGAATCCTTGCTGGAATGCTTTCCCAACTAATGCCCTTGATCCAATGTGTGAGCCGGACATTCCTCTGTGAATCTCAGCCAACAGTTCCTTTCCATCCTCTCAGCAGACACACTTCAATTTCACACCGTTGGGCCTCCTTCTGTATAGACTGTCATCGACAAGCTGATACATACTAGCCCTCTGGATTACTTTCTCAGCTTCATCTTGGTCGCTGGGAAGTTCTCCGGTTTGGAGGAAGCGGACGATGTGCCTTGCCCAAGTTGGAGCCTGGGGCTCGGCAACGAGGACTAGCGGCACCTCCTCTGCTGCGGGAGCACCAGCCTCGTTCGAGGGGTCCATAGGCCCGGCTAGAGGGGGTGGTCCGACAGGCTCTAAGGAGTTGTTTTCGGCAGGGTCTCTGCCGGGAGCGGACGGCGACCAAGAGAGGCTTATCGTAGTCCAACTTTCACCTTTTCTGGGCCATTGTGGCTGGTGATATGGAGGGCTAAGAGAGACGGAGAACAGAAGTTCATAGTTCTACAGGAAGCTTCTGCGCATCACACTTTGATAGATGATCAGCTATGCTGTTTCTGCATGGGGTACGTGCTCTGTTTGCAGCCCATCAAAGTGCTCCTCCAATCACCTCACTTCCTCGACGTATGCTTCCATCAATGGGCTTTGATAATCCTTGTTGACTTGTCTCACCACAAGTTGTGAGTCTCCTCGAATGATCAGCTTCATAATTCCCAATTCTGCGGCAATCTTGAGCCCGGCAAGGAGCCCTTCATACTCCGTTGTATTGTTGGTTGCCTCTTCCTAGGCAAAGTGCATTTGGATGACGTACTTAAAGTGCTCCCTGGAGAGGGCAACAAGAAGCACGCCAGCCCCTGCACCTTGTAGGGAAAAAGCACCATCAAAATACATAATCCATTCTCGGGGTGATTCCTTGCCGGGGATAGCTATCTCTCTCACTTCCTCGTCAGGGGTTGGCGTCCATTCTGCAATCTCTGCCAGCGCCCTTCTCTGAATAGTTGATGTGCTCTCAAACTTCAAACCAAAGCTTGATAAATCCAAAGTCCACCACACTATTCTGCCGGAGTATCCTTTGCAACAAAGAACGAATGACAACTGTGATCTCATGGGCTTGGATGTAGTGGCGTAGTTTCCTTCAGGCCATAATGAGACCAAATATCAACTTTTGCGCACCAGAGTACCTCGATCTAGCCCCTTGTAACAAGGAGCTGACAAAGTACACTGGGTGCTGCACCAATTTCTTCCTTGCCGTGTCCTTGGGGTTGCCCTCGTTGCCGTGCTCATTGCTGTTTTGATCCTTTACTGACTCTACAGTTATCTGCCCACTTTCTACCTCATCCACCTCTCGTTCTGCTACCAAGGCTGCACAGACTGCTTGGTTGGTTGCCGCCAAGTATAGCAACAACGGCTCTTGGGGCTTGGGTGCAACCAAGGTAGGCACAGACGATAGGTAGGCCATCAACTCCTCCAGAGCCACATCTGCTTCTGGGGCCCACTTCATAGGCCCTGCCTTCTTTAAAATTTTAAAGAATGGTAGGGCACGCTCGGAAGAATTGGAAATGAATCTGCCTAGCGTGGCAACACATCCCGTCAAGCGCCTCACATACTTAACTGTCCTTGGTGCTTGGATCTGCTCGATGGCTTTGATCTTGTTGGGGTTATCTTCGATCCCCGATGGGACACGCAGAAACCAAGCAGCTTGCCGAAGGGGACTCCAAACCCACACTTCTCCGGATTAAGTTTCAAATTGATCTTGCACATATTAGCAAATGTCTTCTCCAAATCATGGATAAGAGTGGTCTTATCCTTGGTTTTGACCATAATATCATCCATATAGGCTTCTATGTTTCTGTGTAACTGTGGCTCAAAACCAATCTGAGCTGCCCTTGCAAAAGTGGACCCGACACTCTTTAGTCCGAATGGCATGCAGACAAAGCAGTACATACCACATGGAGTGATGAACGATGTCTTCTCTTCATCTTCTTTGGACATAAAGATTTGGTGATATCTGGAATACGCGTCTAGAAAGGAGACCAGATCACACCCTGAAGTGGAATCCACAATCTGGTCGATACGTGGCAAGCAAAATGGGTCCTTCGGGCAAGCCTTATTGAGGTTGGTGAAGTCAATGCAAAGCCTCCATTTCCCATTAGCCTTCCGGACTACCACTAGATTTTCTAACCACGTAGGATGCAGTACTCTTCTAACTAAACTAGCTGCCTCTAGTTTCTTGATTTCCTCGGCAATGAACTGCTGCCTTTCCAAGGCCTGCTTCCTGACTTTCTGCTTGACAGGTCGGGCGTGTGGGCAGACAGCGAGGTGGTGCTCGATTACCTCCCTAGGAACACCGGGGATATCAGATGGTTGCCAGACAAACACATCGATATTTTCCCGCAGGAAGGCAATGAGCGTTCTTTCCTATTTGTCATCAAGGGTGGCGCTAATGGTGAAAGTACCGCCAACGCCAGCTGGCCCTGTCGGGACCTTCTTCACTTGGGGTGTAGCAACCTTGGATCTCTTGCCGTTGGAACACTCCGGCACGTCGTCAATGGGTGCCGTGCACTCGGAGGGGGCACGCTTCCCGGACTCCTTGCTGGAGGTCCTACAATCCCTTTTCTTTCCTTTGCTTTCCTTGGCGGTAGCTGTTGCTGCCGCAACCTCTGCTGCGGCTGCATCCTGGTACATCTTGTCCATGCAGATAATTACATCCTTCTCATCTGATGGGATAGTGATGACTCCCAGTGGCCTAGGCATCTTCAAAGTGTTATAAGCATAGTGTGGCTCTGCCATGATCTTGGCCAGGGCCGGGCGCCCAAGAATCCCATTATATGACAGGGGGAGATCAACCACATCAAACACAACCTTCTTTGTCCGGTAGTTCAGCTCTCCCCCAAACATCACCGGTAACGTAATATACCCTTTAAGATGGCTCCAGCCGGGGTTAACTCCTTGAAACGTGCTGGTAACCTCTAGCTCTTCTTCTCCTATTTAAAGCCTGTTAATGACTACTGGGGAAATCAGATTCAGCCTGGCCCTGCCAACCACTAACATCTTTGTGACCTTGAGATAGCGAATTGTCGGGGAGACCAACAATGGCAAGCATCCTACCGCGGTGGTGCGGCCAGGGTGATCCTCCTTATCAAAGATGATTGGCGTGTGATGTCTACTACACAACCTTCTTCTTGTAGACATTGTTGGGCCTCCAAGTGCAGAGGTTTGTAGGACCGTAGCAAATTTCCCTCAATTGGATGACCTAAGGTTTATCAATCTGTAGGAGGCGTAGGATGAAGATGGTCTCTCTCCAGCAACTCTGCAACCAAATAACAAAGAGTCTCTTGTCTCCCCAACACACCCAATACAATGGTAAATTGTATAGGTGCACTAGTTCGGCGAAGAGATGGTGATACAAGTGGTATATGGATAGTAGATAAAGGTTTTTGTAATCTGAAAATATAAAAACAACAAGGTAACTAATGATAAAAGTGAGCGTAAACGGTATTGCAATGCATTGAAACAAGGCCTAGGGTTCATACTTTCACTAGTGCAAGTCCTCTCAACAATAATAACATAATTGGATCACATAACTATCCCTCAACAAGCAACAAAAAGTCACTCCAAGGTCACTAATAGCGGAGAACAAACGAAGAGATTATGGTAGGGTACGAAACCACCTCAAAGTTATTCTTTCCAATGAATCTGTTGGGCTATTCCTATAAGTGTCACAAATAGCCCTAGAGTTCGTACTAGAATAACACCTTAAGAAACAAATCAACCAAAACCCTAATGTCACCTAGATACTCCAATGTCACCTCAAGTATCCGTGGGTATGATTATATGATATGCATCACACAATCTCAGATTCATCTATTCAACCAACACAGAGAACCTCAAAGAGTGCCCCAAAGTTTCTACCGGAGAATAATGACGAAAACGTGTGCCATCCCCTATGCATAGGTTCATGGGCGGAACCCGCAAGTTGATCACCAAAACGTACATCAAGTGAATCACGTGGTATCCCATTGTCACCACAGATACGCACGGCAAGACATACATCAAGTATTCTCAAATCTTTAAAGACTCAATTCGATAAGATAACTTCAAAGGGAAAACTCAATCCATTACAAGAGAGTAGAGAGGGAAGAAAACATCCTAAGATCCAACTATAATATCAAGATTGTATCACCTCAAGAAAACGAGAGAGAGAGAGATCAAACACATGGCTACTGGTACATACCCTCAGCCCCGAGGGACAACTACTCCCTCCTCGTCATGAAGAGCACCGGGATGAAGAAGATGGCCACCGGAGAGGGATTGCCCCCTCCGGCAGGGTGCCGGAACGGGTCTAGATTGGCTTTCGGTGGCTACAGAGGCTTCTGGCGGCGGAACTCCCGATCTATTGTGCTCACGGATGTTTTCAGGGTATATGGAGATGTATAGGCGGAAGAAGTATGTCAGGGGGGCCATGAGTGGCCCACGAGGGTGGAGGGCGCGGCCAGGGGGGTGGGCGCGCCCCCCTACCTCGTCGCCCCCTCGAAGCTTCCCTTACATGGACTCCAACTCTTCTGGGCATCTTCTGATCCAAAAATAAGTTCCGTGAAGTTTCAGGTCAATTGGACTCCGTTTGATTTTCCTTTTCTGCGATATTCTAAAACAAGGAAAAAACAGAAACTGGCACTGGCACTGGGCTATGGGTTAATAGTTTAGTCCCAAAAATCATATAAAATAGCATATAAATGCATATAAAACATCCAAGACTGATAATATAATAGCAAGGAACAATCAAAAATTATAGATACGTTGGAGACGTATCAGCATCCCCAAGCTTAATTCTTGCTCGTCCTCGAGTAGGTAAATGATAAAAACAGAATTTTTGATGTGGAATGCTACCTAACATATTTATCATGTATTTCCCTTTATTGTAGCAAGAATATTCAGATCCATAAGATTCAAGACAAAAATTTAATATTGGAATAAAAAATAATAATACTTCAAGCATACTAATAAAGCAATCATGTTTTCTCAAAATGACATGGCCAAAGAAAGTTATCCCTACAAAGTCATATATTCTGGCTATGCTCCATCTTCACCACACAACATATTCAAATCATGCACAACCGTGATGACAAGCCAAGCAATTGTTTCATACTTTTGATGTTCTCAAACTTTTTCAATCTTCACGCAATACATGAGCATGAGCCATGGACATAGCACTATGGGTGGAATAGAATGGTGGTTGTGGAGAAGACAAAAAGGAGAAGATGGTCTCACATCAACTAGGCGTATCAATGGACTATGAAGATGCCCATCAATAGATATCAATGTGAGTGAGTAGGGATTGCATTAGAGCTATAGGTGTAAAACTAAGTGGGTGTGCATCAAACTCGCTTGCTCACGAAGACCTAGGGCATTTTGAGGAAGCCCATCATTGGAATATACAATCCAAGTTCTACAATGAAAATTTCCCACTAGTATATGAAAGTGACGAAATGAGAGACTCTCTACTATGAAGATCATGGTGCTACTTTGAAGCACAAGTGTGGTAAAAGGATAGTAGCATTGCCCCTTCTCTCTTTTTCTCTCATTTTTTGGGCCTTCTTTTTTTATGGCCTCTTTTTTTGGGCTTCTTTGGCCTCTTTTTTTCGTCCGGAGTCTCATCCCGACTTATGGGTGAATCATAGTCTCCATCATCCTTTCCTCACTGGGACAATGCTCTAATAATGATGATCATCACACTTTTATTTACTTACAACTCAAGAATTACAACTCGATACTTCGAACAAGATATGACTCTATATGAATGCCTCTGGCGGTGTACCAGGATGTGCAATGACTCATGAGTGACATGCATGAAAGAATTATGAACGGTGGCTTTGCCACGAATACAATGTCAACTACATGAACATGCAAAGCAATATGACAACGATGAAGCATGTCATAATAACGGAACGGTGGAAGGTTGCATGGTAATATATCTCGGAATGGCTATGGAAATGCCATAATACGTAGGTATGGTGGTTGTTTCGAGGAAGGTATATGGTGGGTTTATGGTACCGGCGAAGTTGCGCGGTACTAGAGAGTCTAGCAATGGTGGAAGGGTGAGAGTGCGTATGATCCATGGACTCAACATTAGTAATAAAAAACTCACATACTTAATGCAAAAATCTATTAGTTATTGAAACAAAGTACTACGCGCATGCTCCTAGGGGGATAGATTGGTAGGAAAAGACCATCGCTCGTCCCCGACCGCCACTCATAAGGAAGACCATCAATAAATAAGTCTTGCTCCGACTTCATCACATAACGGTTCACCATACGTGCAAGCTACGGGAATCACAAACTTCAACACAAGTATTTCTCAAATTCACAACCACTCAATTAGCATGACTCTCATATCACCATCTCCATATCTCAAAACAATCATCAAGTATCAAACTTCTCATAGTATTCAATGCACTTTATATGAAAGTTTTTATTATATCTCTCTTGGATGCCCATCAAGTGTTCTCAAATCTTTAAAGACTCAATCCGATAAGATAACTTCAAAGGGAAAACTCAATCCATTACAAGAGAGTAGAGGGGGAAGAAAACATCATAAGATCCAACTATAATAGCAAAGCTCGCGATACATTAAGATCGTATCACCTCAAGAACACGAGAGAGAGAGAGAGAGATCAAACACATAGCTACTGGTAAATACCCTCAGCCCCGAGGGACAACTACTCCCTCCTCGTCATGGAGAGCACCGGGATGAAGAAGATGGCCACCGGAGAGGGATTGCCCCCTCCGGCAGGGTGCCGGAACGGGTCTAGATTGGCTTTCGGTGGTTACGGAGGCTTCTGGCGGTGGAACTCCCGATCTATTGTGCTCACGGATGTTTTTAGGGTATATGGAGATATATAGGCGGAAGAAGTACGTCAGGGGGGCCACGAGGGGCGCATGAAGGTGGAGGGCGCGCCCACGGGGGGTGGGCGTGCCCCCTACCTTGTGGCCCCCTCAAAGCTTCCCTTACGTGGACTCCAAGTCTTCTGGGCTTCTTCTGATCCAAAAATAAGTTCCAATAAGTTCCATGAAGTCTTCTGGACTCCGTTTGATTTTCCTTTTCTGCGATATTCTAAAACAAGGAAAAAACAAAAACTGGCACTGGGCTTTGGGTTAATAGGTTAGTCCCAAAAATCCTATAAAATAGCATATAAATGCATATAAAACATCCAAGGTTGATAATATAATAGCATGGAACAATCAAAAATTATAGATAGGTTGGAGACGTATCAGCGTGCAAGACCATTTGAGCGGCTTCCGGGCCTCTGACACTGGCTCCACGACATTTATCTCTTGTGCGCCTCGCTTGAGCTGGTGGTGGGAGGCGTGCAAAGATGCACCCCCATCAATGCATAGGGCGTCAGTGGCCTTCTGAAATTCCTGCTCACTGGTTTGCTCTTCATTCCCCTCATCACTCACATAATCAGTGACTTCCTTCTCTCGACCCCTGGCGAGTTTTCCTTTGTTTCGAAAGAGTTTGCTGGGGCAATTTGCTTCACCGCCTCGGCCCTTTCCGCTAGCAGCGTTCTGACATTTTTCATTATCACGCTTATCATATTCCGCTCTCTGCTTCTTGACAAGCTGCTCAACCTGGTAACACTCTTGAAGGTCATGGCCCTTGGTCCGGTGGATCTTGCAGTACAGGCCATCACCTTTCCCAGCTTTCTCAGCGGCAGCGGCTTCCCGGCAGGCTATGCAAGCGGCTCCTTCCTTGCCGGGGGCCTCAGCCTTGGCCTTCTTGCCGGTACTAGGTGTGCCCGAACCTTCTACAGTCATCACTGCCTTATCTCTCGACTTCTTACTGCGCTTCTTGCACTTTCTCTGATTGGTTGATTCATCTTCATTCTCGGAATCAACAATTATGCAATCCTCCTCTCCGGGAAACTTCCTTCCTTCCTCCATCCGAGCACACTTATCCACTAGTGTGTATAGCTCCTTCACAGTCTTGGGCAACCGCACATTCATCTTAGAACGAATGCGACGGTTGCGCACATTGGACTGGAAGGCTACTATAACGGCTGCCGGATGGATATTTGGAATATTCCTATGAACTTTACTGAATCTCTGTAAATACTTACGAAGAGTTTCTCCTTCCTTTTGTTACAGAAGTTGCAGGTCGTTGGGCCTGCCGGGCTCTTGGTGGACACCGATGAAATCATCGATGAACTCGTGGCACAAGAGTGCCCATGACGAAATGGAGTTCTTTGGCAGGTGCATCAGCCAAGACCTCACGTTGGACTTGAGCCCCAAAGGGAAGTAGTTGCTGAACACCTTCTCATCTCTTCCCTCGGCAGCTTGAACAGCAATGGTGCAGATGCTCAGGAACTCTGCCTGGTTCAGCCTCCTGTCATACTTCTCAGGTATCTTTGGCTTGAACGTGGTCAACGGACCTGCCACAACTCTTGTGTAAAGGCAGGGCAGCCGAACTCGAAAGGAAGGCATCTGCCAACACCGAGCACAGGCTCGTCGACGTTGAGGCCACCGCACCCGTCGGTCTGGTGGAAGCCGTCGCCACACCGATCTATGACAACGCGCGTGTCTCCCCAGCGCCTATCCTCCGGGGCTCGATGTTGGCCTGGATGTGCTCGCAAGGGTCAGAAGAGGCCATCGAGATGTCATTGGGGTCTTGATTTAGCTGCACCCACGTCAGCTGCCACGATGGGGACTGCACCGTGGGGACGGCCCCTCTGTTCGGCCAGGAGTACAGGCAGTTGTTGTCGCTTGGGGAGGTCGTGGTGGGATAGCTCCTCATGAGCCCCAGCTTTGGCGAAACCGAGCAGGCTCTGGATGGTGGCACGTCATTCATCCATCTTCTCGGCCATTGCTGGGAACCTTAGTAGCAACAGATCTCACGCCATAGTCTCCGAGGCTGTGCTTGGCATAGATGTTGATGATGTCGACCGCTCTATCACCTGGCTCCTAATGGCGCCAGCGGCGGTGACAGTGGTGGCGTCGAGTCCAAGCAGTTGTGGGACGACCTGTTGGGCAGCGGGGTCGCGCGGCGGTGGTGCTCGAGGTTCAGCGGCTCCATCGAGCGCAGCGGTCTGGTCGACTCGTCCGGGAGGAGGCACATGGGCTGCGGCCGCTCCCATGGTGGGGCGGCTGGAGGACGATGGTTCACCCTGGACTAAGCGCCATTGTTACGGTTGTGCCCATCAGTGGGAGGAGGAGGTGTAGATGGAGTGACCCCCTCGCCAGCACCTGGTGGAGCATGACCGCCTAGGCGCTCCAGCCCCCGCGTCAGCCGCGGGGCGAGTGGCGATGGCGCCACCAACTCTAGCAACACCCCCAGCAGCGTTCACGTCCTCGCTTGCCCCTGCATCCTCTGAGGCACTAGAGGCCGCGGGCGGCGGAGCCTTCGAGGTGGAAGGATGGGCCGAAGGGTCGGGCTTCTTGTTCTTAGGCGCCATGGTTGATGACGTCATCGTAGACGAAGATGATGACGAAGATGAGCGCTGCACATGCTTTCAGGTTCGCACAAGCGAGCCCCTACCTGGCGTGCCAAAGATGTCGCAGCATACCCACGGCCACCTATGGGACCAGGAGGCCCCTTGCTGGTTCGGTAGGGGGACATCGCATTGCACAAAGAGCAGACCAGCGCACGACACCATGACAGAGAGCACACAAGCAATTTACCCAGGTTCGGGCCGCCGTGAGACGTAAAACCCTACTCCTACTTTGGTGGATTGATGGTGGAATGGAGGTGGTGAAGCGTAGTACAATTGCCCAGTAGGGATTGCCTTGGGGCGGCAGCGACTACGAGCGTATGGGTTTGTCAACTTTCGAACCTTCTAACCCCTCCTACGGGTGCCATGGGCCTCCTTTTATAGATCTGGGTCACCACAATGGCAAAGTAGTCATTATCAACTGATATGATAGCAAACAGTGCTATCATACCTAACTCTGCGGGCTGACATGCCGCATTAAATGCACTGCTTAGTGTCACATCACTGATTGCCCGGCAAGGCTTGCGGGGCTATCTCGCTAGCTCCCCGCCTGTTCTCTTGATACGTCACAGGACGGGTGTCACCTGTGGTTTTCTTCTGTAGGAAATGGCTGCCATGTGACGAATGGCTGCCACTTAATCACCCTGTGGCTTGACAGCCCACTGATTGACGGCGTGGGTCATGCTTGAGTGGTTGGTGGGGTGGTTCTGCCCCTGCGAGCCCCGACAGACCTTGCCGGGGTGCCTGGATCGCTTGCTTCTGGCGGTGGCCTTGCCCCTTGCCGGGCTCGCCTGCCCGGCAAGGGAGGCCCTTCTCTTGCTGATATATTGCTCAACTTGCTTGATCTTGGACTCTTTGAACTGTATGTTGGCTCTTCAAATATCTTGGTCCTTCATTCTCTGACTTAAGCTGGTGCCCCAATCTTGTTCTTGTTCCTATGCATAGTCTGGGCAACGGACCCAGGGTTTGTTGCACCGACAACATAACACCACTAAGGGAATCAACAACATACATATCATCAAAATATCAAACGAATAGCAAATTCGCATGATTATGTATGACAAGACTTCTCACGTGTCCTCAAGAACAAAAGTAACTATTCACACATCATGTTCATGTCCAAGATCAGAGGGGTGTTAAATAGCATAATAGATGGTGAACATATGATCGTCCACCAAGTAAACCAACTAGAATCAACTACAAGATGTAATAAACACTACTAGCAACCGATGAGTATCAATCTAAGGTTTTGATACAAAGATTGAATACAAGAGATGAACTAGGGTTTGAGTTGAGATGGTGCTCGCGAAGATGTGGATGAATATTGCTCCTCCCAAGATGAGAGGGTTGTTGGTGATGATGATGGCTTCAATTTCCACTTCCTAGAGGGAAGTGTCCCCGGCAAACTCGCTCTGCCGGAGAGCAAAAGTGCTCCTACCCAAGTTCGGCCTCGAGGCGGCCACGCTCCATCCCGAAAGTCCTCTCCTTATTTTTCTTCTAGGGCAAATGGGCTTATATACTAGAAGATGGGCACCGAAGGCTGGCCAAGGGCCCCACAAGCCACCAGGGCATGACCTGGTGTCTTGTGGACACCTGGGTTGCCCCCTCTAGTACTTTTTTGCTCTAGTATTTTTTTATTTTTTCCAAGATAAGTCGCCGCATATTTCAGCTCATTTGGAGATGTGCAGAATAGGTATCTCTGACATAGCTTTTTCAGGTCTGGAATTCCAACTGTCGTCAATCTCCCTCTTCATGCAAGTCTTGCATATTAAGAGAGAAAAGGCATTAGAATTGATCCTCAAAGTGTTATATTGATTAAAAACATTATAAATAATAGCAGGGAATCATGATGCAAAATGTACGTATCAGCTACCAGCAGAGTAGTGGCAAGCGTGACAAGAAGAAGTAGATGATGATTAGATGATTGTTTTACCCTAGTTAATTATGCATGTTATTGTTTACTTTGGTGTGTGCAAATGTCATGTCTGTACAAGCCACGTATGTAATTGGATTTTTAAAATGGTTATGCAATCATGTCCTTATAAGTATATATGTTCTTGTTCTATATATGGAGGAAATCACAACGCACACGGACCAAACTAGGGAACCCGTTGGTGATGATTTCATCAGGAATTGACAATTGTATACCAGCAATCATTTTCGCATAACAAACCTGGCTTATTAATAGCAATCACATGTGTTATTATCAGTCGTTGCACACATTTCTGATTACGGACATATTTGCCGCGTATCACACACATCTTGTTAAGTTGAATTGTTTCTGTTGTCATGTCTGCTCGCAAATAGTTCATTCAAGTGAATTGTATATGTAGTATATCACACCCACATTGATACGGTTGACCGTTTCTGTTTTTTGGCTCATCGCAAATTGTTTTTACAGATCAACTGTATGCCATGTATCACACACGCAAGTCTAATCTGAATTGTCTTTGAATTCTCCACCATCACAAATAGTTTGTATTATGGGTGACGGTTTATTACAGCTCCGTTTGCGATTAATGCCTCACGCATAGTTTCATTAGAGGGTCTTTGATTGTAGTGTCGCGTCAGCAGTATCCTATAGTAGTGAGAGATACTACTTTTGCATCAAAAACCCATAAACCCAGTTTCTTGCCATAAGAGTCGACCATATCTATCTATGGCTTGAATAAGAACCTTCAAGTAAGTTGTCATCAGTACAAACCAACACAAATTTGGCTCCTAAATATGTATGATCTTTTATTGTAAGGGAAAATAAACTTTGTACATACTTGTGATGGTAAAGAAATCAAAGGGACAAACAACATAATAAAGGTTGCTATCACAAGGGGCAATATAAAGTGATGTTCATTTGCATTAAGAGCTTGCAGATCCAAATAAAAAAGTGCATGACAACCTCCGCTTCTCTCTACGAAGGGCCTTTCTTGTACCTTTCAGCTATTACTATTACTATACAAGAGTCAAGTATTCATCCTTAATCCTCTCTTAATTATTGTACACCTAGCAAGCATCATGTGGTAGGGAAAGATCCAAGAACATACATCTAGTTGGATGTAGGTAATCATGAGTTGTTATTGTTGACATTATCCTTTAGGCAAAAACGTTGCGAGGTGAAACGATAAACCCCCTTGTGAGTTAGTGATTGCTTGTATCTGTGTTTGTTTTTCCCCGAAGAGGAGAGGATGTTGCAGCACAGCAAAGGTAAGTGTTTCCCTCGGCTATGAAACCTAAGTTATCAATACTACTATTAATCAATACTACTATTAAACAAGCAAACATATTAAGGGGCGGATGAAAACTCTGCCAACGAAACATTCCGTGCCCCACAACCCGCGTCCACCCAATACATCGCTTCCTAAAAAATATCCCTTCCCGAAGGAAAACACAGTCCTAATGTGCAGGACCCATGGTTAGCGATGGAAGTTAGGGTTAGGGCGCCTCCGCACTGCCCCATACCTTCGTCCACCATCCGTCCTGCTCCCCCTCCCACCATCGCTCTGCCGCCACCCCCATGTACCACCTGATGTGCCTGCAAGACACGCCTAACAAGCCGGTCTTGCCTAGCCATCCACCCACACATCTCCTCCCTCGAATTATGGTGAGCTGCGGCGGCAGCCATGGTGTGTCGAATTTCGGGTTCCGGCAGACCCTTGAGGTTCGAACACTGGGGTGCGCGCGGAGATTTCGCCTTCTACCTATCTGCACCCCTCCGCCTCGCTAAGATCTAAGGTATGGAAAGAATAACACAAGAGACACAGGGTTTATACTGGTTCGGGCCACCGTTGTGGTGTAATACCCTACTCCAGTGTGTGGTGTGGTGGATTGCCTCTTGGGCTAATGATGATGAGCAATACAAGGAAGAACAGCCTCGCGAGGGTCTGTTCTTGGCTGGAGCGATGAACTGCTAGGAGGAGTTCAGTCACCCTTCTCTCTCTCTCTCTCGATTCTCTCTCTGATTCGATCTCTTCTTGTTCCAGGGTTGGCCGATTCTAGCTCCTTCTCGATCACTTCGTCCCTTCCTACCCTGGGGGTGGCTCGTCCTATTTATAGAGGCCCTGGTCCTCTTCCCAGATATCGAGCGGGAAGGGAGCCAACAATGGAGGGCTAATTTGAAGGGGGACAACTAGTACCAGCTATCCTGACAAAAGTAGTCTTCGCCTGCACAAAGCTCTGGTGGTGACGCCGTCTTGGGCTCCATGATGACCTCCGTCTTGCAGTCCTCCTGGTCTTGGTCTTGTTGCACCGAAATGGCAACCTTTGCCTGATGCCTTGGTACTCCGCGGCTGCACTTGCTCCCTTTGCACCAAAGAGGAAAGGAGGACACTGTGCGGCTGGCGCCCGCCTGGCGCCTTTGTTCGTCATGGCTTGCGTCACGAGCACCTCGTGAGGTACCCCGCCTTGATCTCTCCGCCTCCTCGTGAGCCAACCTAATGACGCCGTGCCTGAGGAAGCTCCGCGTCGTCCACCCCGTGAGGCTTGGCCCCTCGTGAGGGTCTTGGGTCTGTGTTGATGAAGATGGGCCGCGCTGGGCCCCCCTTGAGCCACACCGCAGGCCGCAGGCAGGCAAGTCTAGGGACTGCCGTTCCCAGAACGCCGACAGTAGCCCTCGGGCCCAAGGCGCACCCGGACTTGGCCGTGCAAGGAGGCGGAAGGGCAAGAGCAAAGCGCCGCGGGCCCTAACAGCCTGCGGCCTTGGGCTCCGCGTGGCGGTTGCTTGGATGTGAGCGCCTCAACAACTGCGTGAGTTGATAAAGGAGCGGCATCTACCTGGGCTTTGTTTTCTGCTTTCTCCGATTGCTGCTCAGATCCCCTTTCTTGTGCCTCTGCTTCCTTCCTCCAAAATTTCCAGATCTACTCCGACCACGTGACCTAGGAAGCCATGGCGCCTCGTCAGTCCCCAGCCGTAGCTTGGTACTCGTCTGCCCTGGACTCGCCGAACTTGTCGGAGGCGAGCCTCGCCCGGTTGCGCCGGATGGCGGCGGCGCGGGGCATCGACGGGGCGAAGGTGTTCAAGGCCGGCTCCGCCACCCCTGAGGGCCAAGGGAGCACCTTCTATCCGTTCTTTGTAAGCGCCTTTGCTGCTGGCCTGGTGCCTCCCTTCTCCGAGTTCTTCTTCTCTGTCCTCCGCCATTATAAGCTATAGGCTCTGCACCTCCACCCCAACTCCGTCCTTCTCCTGGGAATCTTCGCCTATTACCGCGAGGCTCACATAGGGGTGCAGCCCTCAGTGGCCTTGCTGCGCCACTACTTCTACCTCCGGACCTCTCGCGGTCCTGCTTCTGCGTGCGCGAGCTTCATCGCGTACGGTGGCGCCATTGCCATTTCGAACCCCGGGAAAAGGATTGAGGGCTTTAGGAGCAAGTGGGTCTTGGCGGATGCTGGGCGCATCAACCCTCGGCTGATCTTGCCCACGGAGCAACCCATGAGCTCTAGCGATTGGGGTCGAGCGGAGCTCATGGACCCCCGCGCGAAGCTGGTGTTGGAGAAGATGGACGCGGATCTGAGGCCGGCCAACATGGCGGCGACGAAGCTGACTGGCGCGTCGCTGCTGAGGGAATTCCTGGAGCACCAGCTGGCTCCTCTTCGGCAGTGCTCACTTCTGATGTGGAGGCCCCATCCGAGCCCCGCGGCCTTGGCCGACGGAGATCTGGCAGCGGTCCTCCAATCTCTGATCGGGGGCGATGTGGTGAGGTTGGAGGCCGCTCCTACGCCCTTGTTCCTCCGCAACGACTGGGAGCAGGTAGTGGAGTCCATGCCTGTCTTCAACGGGGACGGGCCTGTGCCCATGGAAACTCCCGAGGAACCGGTGGACGTGCCCTCTGACGACTCCAGCGAAGAGGAGGAAGGAGGGGAGCGGGAAAAAGGGTCTGACTCTGAGGCGACTGACGGAGAGTCGAGGGCTCCCCTCCCCCGGCGCAGGTCCCGTGTTCTCCGCCTCTCTCCGAGTGATGACAACAAGGATGATGACGAGAAGGACGGCGGGAGCTTGCCCCCGATCTCGAAGAAGGACAGGACCGGGCTGATCTCCCGCGGGTCTGCCCCGGCCCCGAGGCGGACCGCAGACGCGCCTTCTGCTTCCAAGCTTCCCGAGGTTGACCCTTCCATCCGGCTTTCAGGTTTCAAATTTGGCCGGAGGCCACTTGAGCTCACTGGTGACGACCCGTAAGCGCTTGATTCTTGTCTTTATTTCCTGTTCTGCTTCTGAGGCTTGACGTCCGCATCTCTTAGATAGGCTGGCGCCCGCAGCAAAGAAGCCGAAGGGAACTCCTGAGGTTCCATCCGTGGCAGCGCCTCTGCCCGCGAAGGAAGGTGACCACGACGCACAGGCTTCTCCTTCCCGGTCGTCCTCGCGAGGCCTGGCTGAGCCGGCTGGGGCGAGCTCAGCCCCCATGGCCCAAGTAACTCCCGAGGTGCCTTTGCCTGCTGCCGCCACTACAGCCGTTGGGGCGCAGCAGGCTTCGCCTCAGGATGCTGTGGTCGCACTGCCGCCTTCTCCTCCTACTCCACCTGCTGCCGTCTCTCCGACTCCTCCTGCCGTTCTGGATCGTGCTGCTGCTGAGCTGGACCGACTGCGGCATGATCTTTTGGTGCCAACCCTCACTTGGTGGCCGGGCGCTTGGAGCTGGCTTCAGGATGGGTTTGCTCCAATGCTTCGATTCGGGCGGCGCTGGTCCAGGCCTCGACGGCTTGCGATGAGGAGAAGCAGGCCGTCCTTGAGGCGAAGGCCGCTCGTGACACAACCCTGGGGGAGGTGGTCGACGTCCGTGGTCGCTGCAAGGCGCTGGAGGACGAGCTGCAAGGCTTGCGGGACCAGCTCGCGAAAGAGGTCCGCCATCGCCAAGAGCAGGAAGAAGGCGTGAAGGCTCGCGAGGCGGCCGTCAAGGAGTGGGAGGTCAAGCTCAGGAAGCACCGCAACCGCCTAGGCGAGCTGGAGCAGGAGTTGGGGGCAAGGAAGGCCGAGCTGGACGACAAGGCCCAGGTTCTTGCCGAGGACTGCGTGGCCTTCACGGAGATGGAGGCGAAGGCTCACTCCTCACTGAGGACGCTTTACGATAGCAGCCTGGACAGCCCGCTGGCCGGCGCCGAGGATGGCCCTGCCAAGTTGCTTCCCTTCCTGGTTCGCACTCTTGAAGATGTCGCCCTTGGCCTTGGCCCCACGTCCGAGGCCGAGGCGCATGTCCTGTCTTCTGCAGCGCTGACACGGGTCCTCACCCACATCTACCTTCGCGATCCCGGCGTCGACCTCGACAGCCTGCCGGAGCCAGTAAGCGGCGAGCGTGCCGCTGCCACTGCCGAGGCCATGAAGGGTCGCGTGGAGGCTCTGCTGGGGAAGTTCAGGGCCTTCAGCACCAAGCCGAAGCAAGGCACTGCCGACCCCGCTGCTCCATGAGGCGAATCCACTCCGCGCTGCTCCACCGCCGACAAGTGACTCCGTTGTGGCTCATGTTCTGCCTTTAATTCCTGCACATGTATCATGCCTCGGGGAGGCGTTTAAACTTGCGTTTGTCATTGAGATAACAGTGTGGACTGTAATATTTGCTTTTGAATTCCTTGAAATTTGCGCTTTTCCTTCCTACTTGCTTATGTTCTACGCCGACAGAGCCCGGCCCCGCGCATACCTCACCCAGCGTTAGTCCCGACCGGAAACCAGGACGGGGCCAAGGAGTGAGGGGCTACGTGACAAGTTAGGCTCCTGAGTCGCGATGCTTAGGAGTCCCCCTTGGCGCACGAACAGCAAGTAGGGAGGTGTGATGTGGGTGGATCTACCGTTCTACGTCTGCAGAGCCCGACCACACGCATACCTCAACCGCCGTTAGCCTTTCGAAACTAAGGAGTGAGGGGCTACGTGACCAGTTAGGCTCCTGAGTCGCGATGCTCAGGAGTCCCCCTTGACGCTCAAACGACCTTCGTACCTTGGCTCCACTCGGGGAGAGACGCGCAACGAACCAGGACCGGGGGGGCCTGGCTAGGTGGCGTGCGTCTGGGCGTGACCCAGGCGCAGCCCCCGTGCCCAGCCCCCTCGCACGGCACTCCCGAGGGGAGGCATTACGATGATGCTAGACAGTGAGCTCTGGGCTCCCTGAGGTTGATGCGGCCCGGGGGCCACCCTCAGTTGTTTATCACCAGCGTGGAGCATAGCGCTTCCGTATGTGTACGGGCATAGCCGCTCCTCGGCAGTGTCGTCAGCCAGCGCGGAGTATGGTGCTTCCACTAGTATGTGGGAGGGGGCTCCCCTCCGGGAGGAGCCCCCGGGGCGTGTACAGCCCTGCCCTGACACGTGGCTGGCACGGTAGGGCCTGGCGAGGTGTATCTGGGCACCGGTGAGCCAGCGCGGGACTCACGGGGCCCTACCTCTAGGCGGGTTGCGCCTGGCACTGGGCCTTATCTTGTGATGTGTCCCTGCAAATTTGGTTAGATGCCGGCACTCTACGTCCTCGGGTCCTGGCCCTCGAGCTGGTCTCAGCCGTCGCTGGTATGCCAGGTCGCGATGCTGTGGACAAAACCAGAGTGTGAGGGCTGGAGAGCCAGTAAGAGCCCTGAGTCGCAATGCTCAGGTACCCCCCCCCTTTAACGTGCAAGTGGTCAGCATGGAGAAGAAGAGATGCCGTGGACAGGCATCAAATAATTAAGCATGGTGGGTCGAACGCATAACCGGAAATAAACGCAAAAGGGATACATGCCGCTGGGTCTAGCCTGAGCGACTTGGGGATCATGCAGCCCGAGGGGCGCCCCCAACAAGGTAAGCTAACAACATGAAATAAAAGGGATACATCCCGCAGGGACGGACCCACGCGGCCTGGGAATAATGCTGCCCTGGGGGGCGCTCCCAGCTGGAAGTGAAACTTGAAAGATGTCACCTGATGATGTTGAAAACAAAGGAGTGTTGGTGTAGCAGACTCGGTGGGCTGCGGAAGCCGATCCTCACGAGCCCCCAGGCCCAGGGGCCTCGGGAGGCTCCGGAGGCGCTGGTGGCTCCTCGCGGACCATCTCCATCTCCGCCAGGGCTGCGGAACGCCTGGCCTCTTGAGCTTCCACGATGTCCCTCATGAGGCGCTAGTACGTGGCAGCCGCGTTCGGCAAGCCGTAAGGCATGCGAACGTAGATGTGGGGTGGACCTCCGCAGTGCCCCACTCGCGAGGGCCAGAGGCGCTCCAGAGAGGCGACTCGATTGAGCCCTGGTATGTCGATGCAGACGCGCAGCCCACCATCCTTGCCTGGATGGGGAGCCACTGCTGGTAGGCGGCGGCTGCCTTTCATGACTCTTGACTCCTGTAGCTCCTGAATGGCCTTGCTGACGAACTCCTGAGGGTCTGGCTCTCCTTGCCTTACTCCTTCTTGAGGGAAACGTGCTTCGAAACCCGCCTCCATGTGGTGCCCAAGCGCCTCCCTCGTGATCCTAGCCAGGTCGGTGGCCCTCCAGGGGAGAGCCCCCGAGCCCTGCCTGAGGAGGGCACCGGGTGCGCTTTCCTATGTGATGGAAGGAGGTTCCCCCTGGGTAGGCGCGGGCCGAGAGGGGCCTGCCTCCTGAGGGGCCGGGCCGGACGATGTCTTCTTCTTCTTGTGGGCGGTCTCGAGAAGCCTCCTGCTTCCGCGATCCGGGTCTTCCAGTGACGTAGCCTGAAAGGCTCGCTCCAGGGAACACACCGCGTCCTTCTCTTCACAGGGCACCGTGATGACTCCGCCACTTCCTGGCATCTTGAGGACGTTGTAGCCGTGGTGAGTTACGGCCATGAACTTGGCCAGCGCTGGGTACCCAAGGATGGCGTTGTACGGCAGGCGAATGTGAGAGACGTCGAAGTCGATGAGCTCGGTGCGGTAGTTGTCGCGTGCCCCGAAGGTGATAGGGAGGCGGACCTGCCCAATTGGGACCGTGGAGCCGTCGGTGACTCCAGAGAAAGGCTTGGTTGGCTGAAGCTGGCTGTAGGGCACTTGGAGATTGTTGAATGTTTCCACGGATAGGACGTTGAGCCCTGCCCCGCCGTTGATGAGGGTCCTGGTGACCACCACGTTGCTGATGATTGGGGAACAAAGCATCGGGAGGACTCCGGCTGTAGCCGCACACTTGAGCTGATCTGCTGAGCTGATCGTGATGGCGCACGCCGACCACCTGAGAGGGCGCGTGGCTTCGAGCTTGGGGAGGACTGCATTCACTTCGCAGGCGAACTGCTTGAAGATGCGTTGAGAAGCTGGGGCTTGAGCTCCGCCCAGGATGCAGGCGATCGCGTGCGGCTCCTGGAAGCCCCCAGCCCCCTCATCCTGATGGCGGTCCTTGTTTCTCCTTGACTGCGGCGGCAGCGGAGGGAGGCTTGCGTTGCCTTGCGGGCGATCCTCGCGAGGCTGATTCCTCCAGTCTCCCTCGCGAGGCGGGTCTTGCCAGCGATCCTCGCAAGGTTGATCGCACCACCCTTGGCGTTGGCCGCGGTCTTCCCAACGTCCTGCGTTCCTTCCTCCTCCTCGACCATAGCCTCGGTCACCACGGTCGGGGCGACGGCCGATCCTTCCTTCTCGCACGGCTCAGAGCTCTTAACATTCGTTGGTGTTGTGGGTGTGGAGGTCGTGGTACACACAGTACCGACTGCCCTTGGAAGGTTCAGGCTGATCTCTGCCCCACTTGGTGTCTGGTTCTGCCGCGAGCACGACAGCCCCCTTGCGCTTCACATCCTTGGCATTAGGCTTCTTCTCTTCTGGGTCTGCGACAGGCAGCTCGAGTTGGGAGAGACGCCCTTCCTCAGCCCTGGCGCACTTGGTTGCTAAGTTGAACAGCTCCAAGGAAGTGCACAGGTCTTCATGCATCGCCAGCTCCTCCTTCATCTTGACATCACGCACGCCGTCGGAGAAGGCTGAGATGATGGCCTCCTCAGTCACCTTGGGAATCTTGAGGCGTGCATTGTTGAAGCACTGAATGTACTTCTGTAGGGTCTCTCCGGGTTGTTGCTTGATGCGGCGCATGTCGCTCATGGCGGGTGGCTGGTCGCGAGTACCTTGGAAGTTGGCGATGAAGCGGGTGCGCATCTCGTCCCAGGAGGAGATCATGCCTGGAGCCAGGTTCAGGAGCCAGGTGCGAGCCCCGTCCTTGAGCACCATGGGAAACTAGTTCGCCATGACCTTCTCGTATCCGTTGGCAGTTTCGATGCCCAGCTCATAGAGCTGGAGGAACTCCGCAGGGTTGGCCGTGCCGTCGTAACAAGGAGGCTAGTCTGGCTTGAACTTGCCGGGCCACACGATGCTGCATAGCTCGGTGGTGATGGCGCGGCAGCCTGCTGTGGCCACGGGAGGACTTGGGTGACGGAGAGCTTGGTCTTGCATGTCCCCACGTGCTGCAGCTGGGAGCAGCGCGGGGTCTTGACATGCGGGAGCAGCAGCATGGTCGCGACGTGCTGGAGCAGGGAGCGCCCCGGTACCTTCTTGCGGGCGAGGGACTTCTTGGCAGCTCTGCTCTTGCCGCGCTGGCACCTGACGGAGCAGGTTCCGCCCAGGGGCCACGCGCCTTGGATCCATGGCGCCTTCTTGAGGAGGAGGCGGCCGGGGCGCCACCGGAGCTTCGTCTCCCGCGCGGGGCGGGGTGCGGTGCAGCGGAACGGACGGCGCAGGAGAGCCCCCTGCGGCGCGGACGAGCTCAGCGACGTGGTCGAGCCATTCTTCATAGACATCGTCAACGGGACGGTAGCGCAGGAGCTCGTTTGCCGCGATGAGCGCAGCTCGAGCCTCCATGGGTGCACGGAGCGCACGGGACGAAGAACCAGCTGGGGTGAGCAAGGGAGTGGCGGTGCGGCCGTCTTGCCGCACGGACGGATGCTGAGACAACGCTTGCTGCTTGTCCCCGCCGGGCCGGTGGAGGCGTTGACGGCAGGTGACGGGGAACGGCGAGGACGCCCGCCGACAGGAGCCGTCTGGGCGACGCGGGAAGCGAGAGCGGCCCGGCGCTCGGCGCGGGCTCGACAAGCGTCAGACATGGACGCTATGGTCGGAGGAGAACGGGGTGGTGGAAGACGAATTCCGGCGCACCCCTAGCTGGCACGCCAAATGTCGGATTTCGGGTTCTGGCAGACCCTTGAGGTTCGAACACTGGGGGGCGCGCGGAGATTTCGCCTTCTACCTATCTGCACCCCTCCACCTCGCTAAGATCTAAGCTATGGAAAGAACAACACAAGAGACACAGGGTTTATACTGGTTCGGGCCACCATTGTGGTGTAATACCCTACTCCAGTGTGTGGTGTGGTGGATTACCTCTTGGGCTGATGATGATGAGCAATACAAGGAAGAACAGCCTTGCGAGGGTCTGTTCTTGGCTGGAGCGATGAACTGCTAGGAGGAGTTCAGTCACCCTTCTCTCTCTCTCGATTCTCTCTCCGATTCGATCTCTTCTTGTTCCAGGGTTGGCCGATTCTAGCTCCTTCTCGATCACTTCGTCCCTTCCTACCCTGGGGGTGGCTAGTCCTATTTATAGAGGCCCTGGTCCTCTTCCCAGATAGCGAGCGGGAAGGGAGCCAACAATGGCGGGCTAATTTGAAGGGGGACAACTAGTACCAGCTATCCTGACAAAAGTAGTCTTCGCCTGCACAAAGCTCTGGTGGTGACGCCGTCTTGGGCTCCACGATGACAACATTTGCAGTCCTCCTGGTCTTGGTCTTGTTGCACCGAAATGGCAACATTTGCCTGATGCCTCGGTACTCCGTGGCTGCGCTTGCTCCCTTTGCACCAAAGAGGAAAGGAGGACACTACGCGGCTGGCGCCCGCCTGGCACCTTTGGTCGTCATGGCTTGCGTCACGGGCACCTCGTGAGGTACCCCGCCTTGATCTCTCCGCCTCCTCGCGAGCCAGCCTGATGAGGCCGAGCCTGAGGAAGCTCCACGTCGTCCGCCCCGTGAGGCTTGGCCCCTCACGAGGGTCTTGGGTCTGTGTTGATGAAGATGGGCCGTGCTGGGCCCCCCTTGAGCCACGCCGCAGGCCGCAGGCAGGCAAGTCTGGGGACCCCCGTTCCCAGAACGCCGACACGGTGAACTGCCATGGGTGCGGCCAATCCGAGCTCCAGTTCGTGCAGGTCAACCGTGTCTCAACGGTGGCGCGGGCCAGCCTGGTGGCACCGGACGCTACCAGTCTCGGCCGTCGTGCGATTGTGCCGATGACGCTCAGCATGTCCCTGTAAGCGCCGCCTGCTACTGCTCCCTGCCCCCTTGTAATTATCCAACACTCGAAAACTATTTTTTTTGTTCAGACTGACCTCCTCTTAAGTTCTCGCTGGTTTGTGGTTTTCAGACCCCAACCAAGCATTGTTCGTGCTAATGGAGAAGAACATGTTGTTCCTGGAGGCATGGCAGGCATTCCACCACGCTACCACCATAACTCCCATCTGTGACAAGCTGGTGAACATGTGAGACATGACGTGTCTGATTCCAGTTGTGCAAAGTCTGCTTGTACTGCTATCTGTCCTGCGCCTAGCAATATAATTTGTCTTTTGCCTCAACGGCTCACACTTCTGCAAGTCATTACATGCCACCTATTAGTATTGTAGAAAGTACAACCGAATTTGATAATTGGATCAAAATCAAATGCAGCTGTCATGCACCTCCGTTGTTTGAATCTGAAATTCTACTAGAAACATGACGGTGTCGTGTTTTGTAGTTCTTATGCCATCTAACGAATTTTCTTTTCCCATATTTTATTTCAGATGCTGCAACGTTGGTCTATCCTTCACTCGGTTCTTGACATTGTTTGCGTTTTCTAAAGTAAGTCTGGCACACGAGGTGCCCTCATGGGTGTAGATTTATCCATTGGCTACCCATTGGAACATCACTTGCAGGACTCTCTATTTAAATGCAAAATTGATGTACTACTTTTTTCTTAATTGTATTTAGTAAGGATTACTTTATCCATACATTGTTGGCATACAAATGATGCTTAGTCTTGTGGAAGACTTCCTGCATTAGGAGACACTTTCCCCAGATCCAATTCGTCGATGGAGTTAGATCAATTCCGTACAACAGAGTCTTAGGTAATTTATGTTCTAACCATGTTATTATTATTGCAAAACCAAATAGGGATGCTTAATCTGAGCTATTTCTCACCCCATTTCCTCTAGGTCTCTGCAAATTATTGTTTGTCTTTTGAGGTGAATGCAACTGCTGGTCATGCTTTAACCACATGTCAATTGCAGGAGTGCGACAACGCCATCCTATTCCACAAACCATCTGAAGAATGATGGGTGCTGTAATCCCATGCTTGCTAGAGTGCTAGATGGATTTAATAAACTCTTTCGTGCTCATCTTTTGGCCTGAAACACTAAAAACTAAACTGCCCTAGTAGTGAGCAATGATTAATAAAATGGAGTTCATTTGATCCATCTGATAAAAATAACTATGGGCGAATAAGAATGAAAAGTAATCACATGTTGTTTCTGCAGTGGAATTCAGGTATACCCTCTCCTCTATTTATTTGACTCTTGTTAGATTGGTTCATCTTGGTCTGACGTGTTAATGGAGTTATTTCATTCCTCACATGATCCCTTTCAATTGGATCAGTTATCCTTATTTGGTTACTCTATATTCCCTACATATATCTTTATTATGTTCATCGAGACTTTAGAGTAAGACATTTATTTTGCTCATATTACCTTCAAGGTAACATGGTACCTACAACGCAGGGGGACTCATGGCAATCAGTTCTAATTTATAAATCCAATTAAGTGTAAGCTTCTCTGTTGTCTGTACTGCAGTCGTGATGATCAGAAGTTCAGGACCCCACTGTAGGTAGGAAAAAAAGATTAATCTTGGTAAGATACAGTCTTCTGATCACAATCTTACTTTTTTTGTTATTAGTGCTTCCATTACTTTCTATTTAAATATGCACAATGGGATAGGGAGTGGACCCTTTTAGTAAGTTATATGTATAATTGGAGATTACTGGATTTTCTCATTGTTATCTGGTTAGTTATCCCTCACAAAATCAAGTGATAATATATGCAGTATGTATAAGACTAGGAGTATTGGATGGTTGTGATTCGGGAGTGTGTATTTTGATCGAAGTTTGTAGTACGTATAGGGTGATAGATACGTTGGGTAGGAACTTCTGCTCTAATTTACTATGGTTGTAGTTAAATTTATTTTTGGTTGAATCGTGTCCTTCACATAGATCTTAATTTACTGGATAAATTATACAATAAAGTGGTTTGTGATTTTTTGGTTTTACACTATCCATCATAATAAATGAACTTATTATTCGCACTTCAGATATCATGTAAATTTTTATGATCTCTGAACTTCTCATGTACTATTAGTCCAAATCAATTTGAAAATCCAATGAACTTCTATAGGTTCTATTATTTTTTCAAACATGAGCATTGCTGGTTAATAAATTGATTTACATTAATTTCTCAAAAGGGGGCCGCACACATGTCCTGGTGCTTAATGCTTTTAGAAAGGGTTTATGTAATTTTGGTAGTATAAAAGTAACCCAAGTTCTTTAGTATTATCCAGAGCTGGGATATGTAAATGTATAAACACAGGGTAGAAGGTCAGTCAACTTGTGTCCCAACCATCTAATACTCATAGCTAACTTCATTGCCTCCATTGTTAGGGTAAAATCTGGAGCCGCAAATGGAGCAATTACTAACCATCAGTTCATAGAAACACAATCTGACCTGAAGTTACAACATAGTCAACGATGATATACTGACATGCCATGACTACCTGATAAGAAGAAAGCAGAATATCTAAAGAAGGAATACATATCCCACTAGCAAGAGAAATTTGTGGCGGCCAGTGAAAATATCGATGGACCTAGCTCAAAACCCCACAACTTTATTTCTCCATCTATATATATATATATATATATATATATATATTTCCTTCTAAAGAGTAGTTATTGCCAATTGATTGTCAACGGAATGTCTAGATGCATGAGTGTTCGACATCTGCGTTTGTTCTGATCTATAGAAGCAGTGGAAATGATAATTTATCATTCAGTCAGAAATAACTAAATTTTCATGAGATCTCATATCTTCAGTAATTTGCTCGCAGGAGAGTGATGACTATGGCAGCAAGCTCGCTAGGGATGGAGAGCACTACACAAAGCAGGGAATGTGAATGGAATTGGGCATTGGTATAGTGAGTGTCAGTTTCGGTCAGGCTGCCCACCATGTGTGGTGTTTCAGCTGAAGCACCATAAAGCTATTTAATTATTCATGTTTATTTATCTTTCATCTAATCAAATTAAAATTTATAATCAAAATTTTTGTGGGGTTTATGGATAGGAATATTTCATTTGACTATTTTGAGCATGTATATTTCACACACAATTGCCATCATTGTTCTTTGTGAACTAATTCTGATTAATACTTGGCAGGAGCATATTAGACTATTCTTTTACAATTAATTCTGATTACTATATTTTCGGTAATTTGGAGTACTAACTATTTGGCAGGAACATAGGACACACTTGAGTACAAAATTATTTACCATTTTAGTGGACTCGGAATTGAATGATGATATGGTGAGAAGTAGAAATACGAAAGTGATGAGCACAACAGTGAACACTTATATCGTGTGATTTTGCACAGCCATCCTAGAAGAGGTCACAAGACCAAACTCATCTTGTAACACAAACTCCGAATACCATCAGTTGTGACCTGTCATCAAACAGGCAAATGCGGGCTTAGGGACTGTTCGGATCCACTCCACTCCACAACTCTGTTTTGGAAGCCGGTGGAGCCGGCCCGAATGCTGCAACTCCGTGGAGTCGACAGAGCGGAGCAGAGTGATCTGTAGATGGAAATCACAGACCTGGGAATGAGCTGCTCCGTGGATCTTGGAAACGAAGGAGTTCGTCAAATTTACAGCACATTGCCACCAATAAGTGGCGTACCCATTCGTTCACATTATGTCTCGTGCCTTTTCTGTCCTACCACATCCTGAGCTGGAGCTCGCTTGGAGGAGCCAGAGCGTAGGATTTCCTGGAGCCGGTGGATTCCCGAACAGGCTCTTAATAGAGGAACTTTACTATTTATTGTCTATATTATTGACGTGCGTTGCGCGTGCATACTTACTAGTCAATCCAGTAGGAGAACTGAGCAACACTATGTAGACAACACCTGCAAACAAACAATAAATACTTTCAACCCAACGCGTAAGAGGGGTTGTCAATCGCTCCTTGGTATTGAGATAGATTAAATTGTTTGAGATTTGATAAATAGATCTAACTAAGATACAAAAAATAAATTTAGAAAAATTGGAGCAAGGTACTTTTGGATTTTATATGATAGGAAATAGACCTGGGGCCGTAGTTTTCATGAGCCGCTTCTGTTGAGAAAACAACATACGGTGGGTAAACAAATTACTGTTGGGCAATTGATAGAAAAGTGAATAATCATGACGATATCCAAGGCAATGATCATGTATATAGGCATCATGTCCAAGATTAGTAGACCGAAACGATTCTGCATCTACTACTGTTACTCCACACATCGAACGCTATCCAGCTTGCATCTAGTGTATTAAGTTCATGGAAAATGGAGTAATGCAATAAGAACGATGACATGATGTAGACAAGATCTATTCATGTAGGAATAGACCCCATCTTTTTATCATTAATATCAATAATAAATGCATGTCATGTCTCTTGCTATCACTGAGATTGAGCACCACAAGATCGAACCCATCACAAAGCACATCTTCCCATGGCAAGAAAAATCAATCTAGTTGGCCAAACCAAACCAAAATTTCAGAGAAGAAATATGAGGCTATAACAATCATGCATAAAAAAGTTCAACAAAGACTCAACTAATAATCATGGATAGAACTGATTGTAAACCCACAGTTCATCGGGTCCCAACAAACACACAACAAAAAGTCTTTACATCAAATAGATCTCCGAGAACATCGAGGGAACATTGTATTGAAGATCAAAAAGAGAGAAGAAGCCATCTAGCTACTAGCTACGGACCCGTAGGTCTGTGGTAAACTACTCACACATCATCGGAGGGGCAGCAAAGATGATGAAGAACCCCTCCATGATCATTGCCCCCTCTGGCAGAGGGCCGACAAAGGCCTCTAGATTGGAACTCGTGGTTCTGGAACTTGCGGCAGCCGAATCTATATTTCCTCGACTCCCCTAGGGTTTTCGGGATTTTAGAGTATTTATAGAGTTGAATGTCGGATGAGAAGCTTCCCGTGGGCTCCACTACCCACCAAGGCGTTCGAGGGGCCTCTGGCGCGCCCTGGTGCCTAGTGGGCCCCATTGGATTCCTCCCGTGCACTTCTTTTGGCTCCGTGGGTGTCTTCTAGGCAGAAAAATCTCCAAAAAGTTTCGTGGAATTTGGAATCCATTTGGTATTGATATTCTGCAAAGTAAAAAACAAGCAAAAAATAGCAAGTGGCACTTTGTCAATAGGTTAGTCCCCAAAAAATAATATAAAGTTGCTAGTAAATCTTTACCTAATAATAAAGCAAATTGGGTTTCTTTCGTTCGTCATGGAGTTTTTTAGAAAAGTCCCTCTATTTCAGAGAATTCAACTCGCAGTCCTGTTTTAAGTTAAAACGAATCGTTATTTCATAATTTACACAAAAGTCCCTGTCTTTTCTTGAAATCAACCCGCCGTGCGGATTTAAGTCGCACCCGAACCGTTATTTTACATTTTTCGAACCCCCACCCCCCCTGATGTTTTAGATAATTCATCCGCGGATCATATTTAAGTCAAACAAATGCTTTTTAAAATCATCCATATCTTTTAAACCGTAACTCCAATTTGAACGTGTTATATATGAAATTTGATTAGAAAAATATGTAGAATATGAATATGAGATTATTTTTACATGGTACGTATTTTTAAATAATAGTTTGGAATATATTTGAGTCAAACAAAATGATTTTCTAAATTATCTGTATCTTTTAAACCGTAACTTCGATTTTAACATATCATATATGGAATTTTATTAGAAAAATGTGTGGAATCTAAATATGATGTTAATTTTAACTGTTAAATATTTTTAAAATATTGTTATGGAAGAAAACTTATAATTTATAGTGCAAGATTCGTTTTTTTCATACCGGCGGCGATCCGGATTGCAAATAAACACCCAACTATAACCATATACGGAAAAGAAAACATCGATAACTACACATGCATACCTCCGAAAAATGTCGCAGGGGAAAAAACAGATTTCTCATCGCGAGAGTGAGAGAAAGCGAGCGAGAGAGGGAGAGGGAGAGAGAGAGGGAGAGGGGGGAGAGAGGGAGAGAGAGACGCCTTGGGATTAACCATATTCAACATACATTTTTTTGTTGTTTTGTGTGAACACCAAGGCCATCACCGGCGAGGGTGAGAAGGAGGATAAGCGGCAACACAAATATGATGCCTCGCCAAAATAAAGGAGATGGACCTATTGTGATCTTGAGTGATGATTGTTGAGTTAAGAGCGTGTGTTATGTTTTCCCTCCCATTGCAACGCACGGGCTCTTTTGCTAGTGAATATAAAACATCCAAGATTGATAATATGATAGTATAGAACAATCAAAAATTATAGATATGTTGGAGAAGTCACTACTAGGGAAAAGGCTAGCAGCAACGCGGGTTTTAGGTTATCAGTAGCGCGGGGACCGACGCTACTAATAAGGCGCTACAGCTAACACGTAGAAGTAACGCGCTTGATGGAAGCTCGCTACTGCTAATAGCTCTAGCGCACTTTGCCTGGACGTGCTACTGCTATCGTGGCGCTTCTGCTAACTTTTCTCCACTTGCTACTACTAATTTTAGTAGTTTTTGTTTTTTTGCATATTTGTTTTGTATTTGAACAGGCTTTATAGAAGAATCTTTAGTAGATACAAATGTCATCATGATACACATACCAACGGTTGCTGTCAGGACCCCGATTCCAAGTCACATCGATCTAGCCGGTAACACCTCATATCACTTTGCGGCCTCACGCACGGTATCCCACGGGTGTCGCCTTACCATGGCCCGGGACCGTTTGTGCCTTTTGGCTCACGTATATGATAGTGTTGCTAGCATCCATATGACAGAGAACCCGAGCCGACATGGCTAGTCGTGAACCCAAAGCGGCACAGACCTATGGAGACATGCATACATGAATCACATCGAGCATGTCGGTCATCAGCGAGTGATTCCGGGCTATAGCACTGGGCTAACAGGACTCCGGGGACCCGGGCTGTAGCAGGCTAGGCAGGACTCCGGAAGTCACCGCGTGACATTTTCCCCGAAGGGACAGACATAGGAACAAAGTGAAACACATGCCGGCCAGTCAAGTGTCCTGAACAGTAGTGCTGGGCTAGCAGGACTCCGGTGAACCGGGCTGTAGCGGACTACTATGGCTCGAGGAACACTAGACTACATTTCCCCATAAGAAAGGCTGCCAAGGATAAACAACTAGATTGTCGGATCCCACTCATACCAAGCATTTCAATCATACACACAATATGCCCGATATGAGTACATACAACATGGCATCACAACAAAACTCTACAACTCAAGTACTTTATTTAAAAGGCTCCAGGGAGCCATACATAACATGTTCATACAGATAGGGGTCACATGACCCGACACTCAAGTCATACAATCATACAAGCACATGCGGAAGCAACCGGTCTGAGTACAGACACTAGAAAGAAAGAAGGCTTCTCGAAGCCTGTCTATCTACATAGGGCCCTCCATGGCCAGGATCACCACCTGGGTGGCTAGTCACTCGTCGACGTCAAGGTCTACATAAAACCCATCGGAGGGGGCAGTGTTGTCGTCTGAAAACAGTAATTAAGCAAACATGAGTACAAAGGTACTCAGCAAGTCTTACATCAGAACCTAATATACATGCTCATTCTCAAGAAGGTGGTGGGGTTATTGCAGCAAGCCAGCTTTGACTCTTGGCTAAGCTATCCTACGGAACTTCACCAGTAAAATAGTTTTCGCACACGAGTCCACTACTCACCAACACAATACTCCACCGTGGATCCTCCCTCGTCATCCTACGAGAGGGCCATCCTCGGTACTCACACTTATCTTGAGTCTTTTAGTAGTATCCATTAACTTGTCTATGAACTGTATAGGCAACCAAGTAGTCCTTTACCGCGGACGCGGCTATTCGAATAGTTTTATACCCTGCAGGGGTGTACTTCTTCATACACGCTTTCACCACTTACCGCCGTTTACACGACATGTACTCGGCAACCTTCAAGCGGAAGCCCAGCGAGGGTGTCGGCCACGGCCTACCTAAACACTTAAGTCTCTAGTCCAGGTTTATCGCCTATCCAGGTTCCATCCGCAGGGAGTCCGGCCGAGGTTTCCACATACGGCCCCGAACGATGTGAACAGGGTTCCCGAGACACCAAACGGGTGACTCGGTACACCGTGCCACGGTGTATCTACCGCAACATAGCCCACCCCTAGGGTCAGCGCTACGCACGGCCGCCAACACATAACCTACAAACACCAGAAACTATTTGCAACTCCTGGACAGAGTACTAGGGTGATTAAGAAGCCGAGAGGGTCAATTAAGGATCCCAATGCATGGTAGTAGCTGAATCTTAAATCACACATACAGATCTCAGTTCTTAGGGACGATCTCAATGAAACAACCCACCATGTACTCCTACATGGCCTCTCATCGATACCTTTACCAAAACATGTTCAACACATCCCTCATATTACCGACATAAGCATTTCACTCTAGCCCATCACCCAGATGAACCAGACCTGACACAACTCTAAGCATAGCAGGCATAGCAAGGTAGGAATCACATACATGGCTCAATCAACTCCTACACATGCTAGTGGGTTTCATCTAGTTACTGTGGCAATGACAGGTCATGCAGAGGATAAGGGTTCAACTACCGTAGCACACAGCAGTTTGAATCGCGTTGTCTTAATGCAGTAAACAAGAGCAGAAGCGAGAACATGGGTTTGTATCGGAATGATCAATGGGTTGCTTGCCTGATGGAGTGGTAGTGGGATACTGCCCTTCAGTTGGATACTCGTGAATATCCTCGGAGGCAGAACCTACCACGAAGAACACATCGGAACACAATCAACACATGACGATATGCAACAATATGATGCATGCTATGACATGGCAATATGAATGTGTCTTGGCCTAATGCAAGCTATAACAGAAAGGAATGTGCTTATTTGAATCAAAGATTCAATTATTAGCTTATTAAACATGGCTTTAATAGTGCATTTCCTTATTCTGCTTAAACAGCAAGGTAAACTTGTTTTGTCATGCATGAAACCATTACAGATGGATAGATTGAATTTTTCTGATCATTTTTCATATATAAATCTTTGCATTTGGAGCTATGGTTGATTTTCTATGATTTTTAGAAGTTTTGACTATTTTCTGGAATTTCCTGAATAAAAATAAATCCAGAAAATGCATTACTGCGTCAGCATTGCGTCATGCTGACCTCAGCAGGTCAAAGGCGCCAGCCCAGGTCAAACCTGACTGGTGGGCCCCTTCTGTCAGCCTCTCAGCTAATTAACAGGATTAGATTAACACTAATTAGCTGTCAGTGGGGCCTGGGCCCACATGTCAGTGACTGATTTAATTAAAATTAGTTAAAACTAATCCTAGATTAGTTAGCAGACCGGCCCCACCTGTCATAGACTCAGGGGGGTCTACCTGGGCCCACCCAGGAGTCAAACTAGGTCAAACTCGCCGGCGACTCGACGCCGGCGAGGCCCGAGACGGTGGTGCGGCTCGGAAAACGCCCATAGGGCATGGGCGAGGCCGTTCTTGGGCTCGTTGGAGAGCTCTTGCAGTCGCGCATCTAGTGGTGGTGGAGGCCGGGCCTACGGTAGCCGGAGATGACAACGACGAGCTCCAAGGCGGCGGCCGGAGTTCGGCCATGTGCGGGGTGTGGGCTGTCACGTGCAAACGCGAAACTAAGGCGCTAGCGAGGCACTATGCGATGCGGCAAGCATGTTGCGTAGCACGGGAGGACCAAATGGTCGCCGGAGCGATGCCGGCGACAAGCTAGAGCAGAGACGAGCTTCGGCCATGCTGGAACTATGGCCTAGATGGTGCAAATGCGTGGGAAAGAAGAGGGGAAAGGCGGCGGAGCTCACAGGGAGGTCGATGAGCAGCTCAGTGGGCTCGGGGGCGACCGGAGCGAGGCGAATCGATGAACGGCGTCCGGCGGGTACCGAGGTTGAAGACGGCCCGATGGCGGCGATGCAGGTCCTCCGGCGAAGCGTGGCTCGGTGGGGAGGGCAAGGGCGTCGCGGCGGAGCTTCTGGACATGTCAAAGAGGCGAGGGGGTGACGGAGGGCGCGACTACGGCGGTGAGACGGCGACAGGTGCGTCGGCCATGGTGCGGGAGAGGGTGAGGGAGACGAGGGGAGAGTGAGCGAGGATGAGAGGGGGACGTGGGGGTCGCGTGGCATCCCTGGACGTCTCCAGGCGTCGGCAGAAGCAGGAGGTGGCCGGCGTGTGGCCGCGGGCGCCGGCCACGCGCTCCGCGTCCTCCTGGCGGGAGGTGGACGACGACTGGCAAGCCAGTCGGCTGGGCCGAGCCAGGTGGCTGGGCCAGCACAGGTAAGGCCCAGGTGGGCTCCCTCTCTCTCTTTTTTTGATTTGTTTCTGTTTTTTCTATTTAACTGCAACTGTTGGGCTTTAATTAAAATACTAAAACGTTTCCAAAAATCCTGAAAATAATTGTGGGCTCTGTTTAGAATATTTCCAACAGCAAACATTTATTTCCAGAATTATTTGAGCATTTAAATTATTTTATAGCATTTAAATGCCCAAATTCAAATACTTATGATTTAATTCAATGACCTTCTGTTGACCTAGAAAATTGTGCACCAATTTTGCCAGAGGTTCTAACCCAAGACAAAGAGGGTGAACTTTTTAGAAGGGCATTTCAGGTTCATTGAAAATAATTTTAGTAAACCCTAGTTGTTTCCAGGGGGTGTTGGGGGTTTCTGCCTTCCCCATTTCAAATTTAAGAGAAATTTAAACATGATGCACACTCTAATGCTTGAACTAGCTAGGGTGTGACAACTCACCCCCACTCAAAAGAATCTCGTCCCGAGATTTAGGATCCTCTGGAAAGAAGGTGGGGTACTCGAGTCGAAGACGATCCTCCCTTTCCCAAGTGGCTTCTTTCTCGGAATGGTGTGACCATTGAACCTTGAGAAACTTGATATTATGACGTCGAGTGGTACGCTCGGCTTGATCAAGGATACGAACGGGATATTCCCGATATGAGAGGTTATCTTGTAGATCAAGCGTTTCGTGGTCCACTCCACGGATAGGATCCGCGAAGCAACGCCTGAGTTGTGAAACGTGGAAGACATCGTGAACTCTGGAAAGATGCGGAGGTAGTTCCAATTGGTAGGCAACTTCTCCTCGTTTGGCAAGAATGCGAAAGGGTCCAATGTAACGAGGAGCCAATTTGCCTTTGATACCGAAACGATGGGTTCCCTTTAACGGGGTAACCCGAAGGTAAGCCTTCTCGTCGACTTCATAAGTCATAGGCTTATGTTTACGATCATATTGACTCTTTTGACGAGATTGGGCTGTTTTCAATTTCTCACGAATAACGCGAACCTGCTCTTCTGCTTCCTGAATCATATCCGGGCCAAAGAGTTGTCTTTCCCCGGTTTCTGACCAGTTAAGAGGCGTTCGACATTTTCGTCCATAGAGAACTTCGAAAGGAGCCTTGCCCAAGCTGGCTTGATAACTATTGTTATAAGCAAACTCCGCGAATGGAAGGCATTTCTCCCAACTCATTCCGAACGAGATGACAGAAGCTCGGAGCATATCTTCCAGAATTTGATTGACTCGCTCTACCTGACCACTTGATTGAGGATGGAAGGCGGTACTAAAAGAGAGACGAGTTCCCATAGCATTTTGGAAACTTTCCCAAAATCGAGAGGTGAAGAGACTCCCACGGTCTGAGTTAATTTCCAATGGAACACCATGAAGAGACACTATTCGGGAGATGTATAAATCGGCTAGCTGGCTAGCGGTGATACTCTCACGAACAGGTAGGAAATGGGCTACTTTGGAAAGTCGGTCGATCACGACGAAGATGGCATTATTCCCTCTCTTGGTCCTGGGAAACCCAGTGATGAAATCCATACTGATTTTATCCCATTTCCACTCGGGAATAGCCAAAGGTTGAAGGGTGCCAGCAGGCCGTTGATGCTCTGCTTTAACACGACGACAAACGTCGCAATTAGCAATGTATTGAGCGATTTCTCTCTTCATCCTAGTCCACCAAAACCTCTGGCGTAGGTCTTGATACATTTTAGTACTACCGGGATGAATGGTGAGAGGGGATTCATGAGCTTCCTTAAGGATCAACTGGCGTAGATGTTGTTTCTTGGGAACCACCAAACGGTTCTCGAAGAAGACAGCACCTCGCTCATCCATGGAGAAACATTTAGCAACTCCGCTAGCGATGTTTTCCTTAATTCGGGATATGCCCTTATCATACCGCTGGGCGGTTATGATTTGATCCATAAGGTTAGGTTTCGCTACCAGGGTGGATAGAAACCTCGAGGAACAATGTGAAGATTAAGCTTACGAAATTCCTCATGGAGAAGTGGTTGACTTTGTTGTAACATCAGGTTGTTACAATAGGACTTACGGCTTAGCGCATCAGCCATGACATTGGCTTTGCCCGGGGTGTAAGTTATTCCTAAATCGTAATCCGAGATCAACTCAACCCAACGTCTTTGCCTGAGATTCAAATCTGGTTGGGTGAAGATATATTTCAAACTTTGGTGATCGGTGAAGATCTCGCAACGATTACCGAGAAGGTAATGTCGCCAAGTTTTAAGTGCATGGACTACAGCTGCAAGCTCTAGATCATGTGTGGGATAATTTTCCTCATGTGGGTGTAATTGCCGTGAAGCATAGGCAATTACCTGACGATCTTGCATGAGTATGCAACCTAGTCCTTGTCGCGAGGCGTCGCAATAGATAATAAAGTCCTTGGAGAAATCTGGTGGTACCAGTACGGGAGCAGATGTCAGGCGTCTTTTCAGTTCCTGAAAGCTGAACTCGCACTGTGGAGTCCACTCGAACTTTTTATCTTTCTTGAGGAGTTCAGTTAGAGGTTTAGCAACCTTGGAGAAATTCTCAACGAAGCGGCGGCAATAGCTCGCTAAGCCAAGGAAGCTCCGAACTTGCTTAACCGTCTCAGGTGGAGTCCAATCAAGGACGGCTTGAACTCGCTCGGGATTGACAGCAATACCCTTACCAGAGATTACATGGCCTAGATAGGTCACTTCTGGCAACCAAAATTCACACTTGGAGAATTTGGCATAAAGGCGATGCTCTCGGAGTTTCATCAATACCAGCCTTAGATGTTCGGCATGTTCCTCTTCGTTCTTGGAGTAGATGAGTATGTCATCGAGGTATACTACGACGAATTTATCCAAATACTCCATGAAGACCGAGTTCATTAACCGGGAGAAGGTGGCTGGGGCATTGGTTAAACCGAAGGACATAACGGTGTACTCGTATTGGCCATAACGAGTAACAAAGGCCGTTTTGGGAATGTCCCCGTTTCTGATTTTGATTTGATGGTAGCCCAACCTCAAATCCATCTTGGAGAAGACTGAGGATCCAGCGAGCTGATCATACAGATCGTTGATCCTGGGAAGCGGGTATTTGTTCTTGATGGTGACCAAATTGACAGGTCGATAATCCACAACCATTCGATCCGTTCCATCCTTCTTCTTAACGAAGAGGACGGGGCAAGCCCAAGGAGAGGAACTAGGACGGATGAAACCCTTTTTCAAGGACTCATCGAGTTGGTTCTTAAGCTCGGCTAGTTCTAAGGGTGCCATCTTGTAGGGTCTTCTAGAAATTGGAACGGTTCCTGGAACAAGGTCTATCACAAACTCAACATCCCTGTCAGGTGGAACACCTGGCAGTTCTTCTGGAAAGACATCCGGAAAGTCTCGGACTACCGGAACATCCTCAAGGTCTGGAAGGGGGTTGGCATTTAAGGAGTAAAGCTGGCGCTTGGCCACTCGAGTTAAGACATTGACTGTCTTGCCCGATGGGTGAGTAAGTTGAACGGTTCTAGTGGCACAATCAATCTTAGCATAATGAGCTGACATCCAGTCCATACCCAAGATGATGTTTATGTCCGTGGACTTGAGAGCTATTAAGGATGCAAGGAAGACAAGTCTATCGACAAGAATTTCGTTCCCATGGCTTACTCTAGAAGTTTGCCATTTGGAACCCGGAGTTTGAATTACCATGGAAGTGGGCATGTCACAGAATGTCGTGTTATGCAATCGAGCATAGTTCTCGGATATGAATGAATGAGATGCTCCAGTATCGAAAAGAACAGATGCCGGATGGCAGTTAACAAGGAGCGTACCAAGAACGACGTTGGGATCCTCATGGGCCTCCTCGGCTGAAACATAGTTGACATGGCCACGGGCAGTGGTGACCGGCTTGGCGTAGAATGTCTTTCCCGCGGGCTTACCACGGCCAACAGACTTTCCAGTTTGGATGGGGTTGTTGTTCTGGGGACACTCTCGGCTATAGTGACCCGGCTCTCCACACTTAAAGCATGTCACCACATTGGGGCGTGGAGCAGCATTAGCAGCGGGGCCACCATAGGGCTTGGGCGGTGCAAATTGCTGGTTGGGACGAGGCGCCTCAAAGGATGGCCTCGGGATGAACCTGGGTGGCAGTGCCGTGCTTGGAATCCACACCCGGCGCTTCTGAGCTCCAGAGCCGGATGAAGAGCCAAAATCACGGGAGTGCTTGCGTGAAGCGTCATAATCAGTCTGGCCTGTCTCAGCACTGATGGCTTTATTGACCAACTTCTGAAAGGATGTGCACTCGTGCAGACGGAGATCGCGGCGAAGCTCAGGGCTAAGTCCCTTGCGGAACCTTGCCTACTTCTTAGCGTCAGTAGATACCTCTTCAGGGGCATAGCGTGCCAGATTCCCAAATTCACGACTATATGCATCCACAGTCAGTCTTCCTTGGGTGAAGTTGCAGAACTCCTCCCTCTTGCGATCCATGAGACCTTCCGGAATGTGATGCTCACGGAAAGCCTCACTGAATTCAGCCCAAGTAGTAATTTGGCCGACCGGGCGCATAGCTTCAAAGTTTTCCCACCAAAGGCTAGCAGGGCCTTCGAGGTGATAGGCAGCATAAGTAACCTTGTCGGCTTCGGCTACGTTGGCAGAACGTAGCTTGTGAGTGATGCTGCGAAGCCAGTCATCCGCGTCGAGGGGTTCGACGGAATGGTTAAACTTTGGTGGGTACAGCTTGATAAAGTCATTGATTGACACCAAGTCATTTCGTGGGTGGCGTGCAGTGTTCTGCTCAATCCGCTCTAGCAGGCGGTTAGTCTCACGCTTGTTTCTTTCCGCCTCCAGCATCACTTCGGCCAGAGAAGGCGGGTGAGGCAGATTTTCACCCCTAGCTGCACTGGCTTCCCCCTGCTCCGAGGCAGCAGGGTTGCTGCGGGTGTTGACCATCCTAGGAGAAAACAAGACAATGGTTTAGATAAGGATGGCTCAAACTTAGCAAGGAGTGCAGAATGTAATGGATAACACAGAATGTAGAGATGTTCATCCGTATGTCATGGTAATATAAAACTGCCATATATATACCAACGGTCATACACATCATACATAGTTTAGGACAAGCCCAGGCTACAGTACAACTATGATGAAAGACGTTACATCTCATCGGAGGCATTCCAAGCTCCTATACATTATTTGTCTACACCTCCGGAATTGACTACACGCCAAGTCATATTCCACAAGTCACGCAGGACAGTGGAGATACAACTATTACAATACTAGTGGTACTACTACTAACTCAGACAGCTCCGTAGTAGTCCTCATAGAAGTCACCTCCATAGCCTGGAAGTTTAACGTGACCATCCGGGAACAGACGGTCCTGAGGAGCCTATGGACCATAGGGACTAGGATGAGGTCTTGGACCAACAAACGGTGGCCTGCGGGGACCACGGGGTGGGGTAATGCCTCCCACATCACGCCAATCCACCATGTCTGGCAGAGCTGATCTCACAGGATACAGATCCCTTGTATCCATACATCCAGCTTGCACCGCAGGTGCAAACCGAGTCAATGTGGCCCAATGATCAGCACGGGTATTGAAAAGCTCCAGCCTCAAGGCCCGATTCTCTCGGTCCTTATCTTCGAGCATCTCAGCAGTGGTACGAGTTAATGAGTCCTCCTGAGTGGAGTCAGCATAGATAGCCTGAAGATACCCTTGCGCTCCCGGAAGTGAAGCTGGCATGTAACGGAAGTCGGTGTTCCGAAGCAGGCCAGTCCGGACTCGCATGATGGTCATCATGGAATAGGCAGCATCCTGCACAGCCATCTCAACAGTAACCCCGAGTCCATAGGAACAGTGAAGGGGCTCGATAGATCCAGGATAAGAAGGAAATATCCTGACGGTGCAGAAATATTGGCTTTGATTAAAGTCGCGGAATTGCTCTTCGACGGTGTATTCGGGATACCAACGGTAACCCGTCTCGATCATTACCCGGACTAACATAGCAGTATGACCGGGCACGTCGAGGCACCGGGTCAGGCGAACCACTTGGTTTTGAACACGGTTGGCCATCTGAAAGCACAACCACAATGCAAAGACATCAGAATTTCTAGGGAAAATTGGACAGCATAACAGCTGTAAATGCTCAGAAAAAGATTTGAGACATCCACAACAGTTCGCAATACCACTCAACAACATCATATCAAGGTTCTGATCCAATTAGCAACATACTAAGAATAGTAGAAACTGAACTGGGACTTGTAACAACAATCCTATAAGCTACTACGGATTAGTAACACGTGAACCTGATAGAAGAAGAGAGCCTAGTCCTTAACCCACGTTGAATGAGAAGAGAATGACTCAGATCAGAGGCATAGGGTAAAGGAGTAAAAGAGCCTTACGTTCCCTCCCACAATCAATTCCCCTACATATAACTAAAGCATTTCTAGACTCGACATCGACCAGTTTGGCTCAACGAACCTACAGGCAGTCCGGCTCTGATGCCAACGCTGTCAGGACCCCGATTCCAAGTCACATCGATCTAGCCGGTAACACCTCATATCACTTTGCGGCCTCACGCACGGTATCCCACGGGTGTCGCCTTACCATGGCCCGGGACCGTTTGCGCCTTTTGGCTCACGTATATGATAGTGTCGCTAGCATCCATATGACAGAGAACCCGGGCCGACATGGCTAGTCGTGAACCCAAAGCGGCACAGACCTATGGAGACAGGCATACATGAATCACATCGAGCATGTCGGTCATCAGCGAGTGATTCCGGGCTGTAGCACTGGGCTAACAGGACTCCGGGGGACCCGGGCTGTAGCAGGCTAGGCAGGACTCCGGAAGTCACCGCGTGACATTTCCCCGAAGGGACAGACATAGGAACGAAGTGAAACACATGCCGGCCAGTCAAGTGTCCTGAACAGTAGTGCTGGGCTAGCAGGACTCCGGTGAACCGGGCTGTAGCGGACTACTATGGCTCGAGGAACACTAGACTACATTTCCCCATAAGAAAGGCTGCCAAGGATAAACAACTAGATTGTCGGATCCCACTCATACCAAGCATTTCAATCATACACACAATATGCCCGATATGAGTACATACAACATGGCATCACAACAAAACTCTACAACTCAAGTACTTTATTTAAAAGGCTCCAGGGAGCCATACATAACATGTTCATACAGATAGGGGTCACATGACCCGACACTCAAGTCATACAATCATACAAGCACATGCGGAAGCAACCGGTCTGAGTACAGACACTAGAAAGAAAGAAGGCTTCTCGAAGCCTGTCTATCTACATAGGGCCCTCCATGGCCAGGATCACCACCTGGGTGGCTAGTCACTCGTCGACGTCAAGGTCTACATAAAACCCATCGGAGGGGCAGTGTTGTCGTCTGAAAACAGTAATTAAGCAAACATGAGTACAAAGGTACTCAGCAAGTCTTACATCAGAACCTAATATACATGCTCATTCTCAAGAAGGTGGTGGGGTTATTGCAGCAAGCCAGCTTTGACTCTTGGCTAAGCTATCCTACGGAACTTCACCAGTAAAATAGTTTTCGCACACGAGTCCACTACTCACCAACACAATACTCCACCGTGGATCCTCCCTCGTCATCCTACGAGAGGGCCATCCTCGGTACTCACACTTATCTTGAGTCTTTTAGTAGTATCCATTAACTTGTCTATGAACTGTATAGGCAACCAAGTAGTCCTTTACCGCGGACGCGGCTATTCGAATAGTTTTATACCCTGCAGGGGTGTACTTCTTCATACACGCTTTCACCACTTACCGCCGTTTACACGACATGTACTCGGCAACCTTCAAGCGGAAGCCCAGCGAGGGTGTCGGCCACGGCCTACCTAAACACTTAAGTCTCTAGTCCAGGTTTATCGCCTATCCAGGTTCCATCCGCAGGGAGTCCGGCCGAGGTTTCCACATACGGCCCCGAACGATGTGAACAGGGTTCCCGAGACACCAAACGGGTGACTCGGTACACCGTGCCACGGTGTATCTACCGCAACATAGCCCACCCCTAGGGTCAGCGCTACGCACGGCCGCCAACACATAACCTACAAACACCAGAAACTATTTGCAACTCCTGGACAGAGTACTAGGGTGATTAAGAAGCCGAGAGGGTCAATTAAGGATCCCAATGCATGGTAGTAGCTGAATCTTAAATCACACATACAGATCTCAGTTCTTAGGGACGATCTCAATGAAACAACCCACCATGTACTCCTACATGGCCTCTCATCGATACCTTTACCAAAACATGTTCAACACATCCCTCATATTACCGACATAAGCATTTCACTCTAGCCCATCACCCAGATGAACCAGACCTGACACAACTCTAAGCATAGCAGGCATAGCAAGGTAGGAATCACATACATGGCTCAATCAACTCCTACACATGCTAGTGGGTTTCATCTAGTTACTGTGGCAATGACAGGTCATGCAGAGGATAAGGGTTCAACTACCGTAGCACACAGCAGTTTGAATCGCGTTGTCTTAATGCAGTAAACAAGAGCAGAAGCGAGAACATGGGTTTGTATCGGAATGATCAATGGGTTGCTTGCCTGATGGAGTGGTAGTGGGATACTGCCCTTCAGTTGGATACTCGTGAATATCCTCGGAGGCAGAACCTACCACGAAGAACACATCGGAACACAATCAACACATGACGATATGCAACAATATGATGCATGCTATGACATGGCAATATGAATGTGTCTTGGCCTAATGCAAGCTATAACAGAAAGGAATGTGCTTATTTGAATCAAAGATTCAATTATTAGCTTATTAAACATGGCTTTAATAGTGCATTTCCTTATTCTGCTTAAACAGCAAGGTAAACTTGTTTTGTCATGCATGAAACCATTACAGATGGATAGATTGAATTTTTCTGATCATTTTTCATATATAAATCTTTGCATTTGGAGCTATGGTTGATTTTCTATGATTTTTAGAAGTTTTGACTATTTTCTGGAATTTCCTGAATAAAAATAAATCCAGAAAATGCATTACTGCGTCAGCATTGCGTCATGCTGACCTCAGCAGGTCAAAGGCGCCAGCCCAGGTCAAACCTGACTGGTGGGCCCCTTCTGTCAGCCTCTCAGCTAATTAACAGGATTAGATTAACACTAATTAGCTGTCAGTGGGGCCTGGGCCCACATGTCAGTGACTGATTTAATTAAAATTAGTTAAAACTAATCCTAGATTAGTTAGCAGACCGGCCCCACCTGTCATAGACTCAGGGGGGTCTACCTGGGCCCACCCAGGAGTCAAACTGGGTCAAACTCGCCGGCGACTCGACGCCGGCGAGGCCCGAGACGGTGGTGCGGCTCGGAAAACGCCCACAGGGCACGGGCGAGGCCGTTCTTGGGCTCGTTGGAGAGCTCTTGCAGTCGCGCATCTAGTGGTGGTGGAGGCCGGGCCTACGGTGGCCGGAGACGACGACGGCGAGCTCCAAGGCGGCGGCCGGAGTTCGGCCATGTGCGGGGTGTGGGCTGCGGCGTGCAAACGCGAAAACTAAGGCGCTAGCGAGGCACTACGCGATGCGGCAAGCATGTTGCGTAGCACGGGAGGACCAAATGGTCGCCGGAGCGACGCCGGCGACAAGCTCGAGCGGAGACGAGCTTCGGCCATGGTGGAACTATGGCCTAGAGGGTGCAAATGCGTGGGAAAGAAGAGGGGAAAGGCGGCGGAGCTCACAGGGAGGTCGATGAGCAGCTCAGTGGGCTCGGGGGCGACCGGAGCGAGGCGAATCGATGAACGGCGTCCGGCGGGTACCGAGGTTGAAGACGGCCCGATGGCGGCGATGCAGGGCCTCCGGCGAAGCGTGGCTCGGTGGGGAGGGCGAGGGCGTCGCGGCGGAGCTTCTGGACATGTCAGAGAGGCGAGGGGGTGACGGAGGGCGCGACTACGGCGGTGAGACGGCGACAGGTGCGTCGGCCATGGTGCGGGAGAGGGTGAGGGAGACGAGGGGAGAGTGAGGGAGGATGAGAGGGGGACGTGGGGGTCGCGTGGCATCCCTGGACGTCTCCAGGCGTCGGCGGAAGCAGGAGGTGGCCGGCGTGTGGCCGCGGGCGCCGGCCACGCGCTCCGCGTCCTCCTGGCGGGAGGTGGACGACGACTGGCAAGCCAGTCGGCTGGGCCGAGCCAGGTGGCTGGGCCAGCACAGGTAAGGCCTAGGTGGGCTTCCCTCTCTCTCTTTTTTTTGATTTGTTTCTGTTTTTTCTATTTAACTGCAACTGTTGGGCTTTAATTAAAATACTAAAACGTTTCCAAAAATCCTGAAAATAATTGTGGGCTCTGTTTAGAATATTTCCAACAGCAAACATTTATTTCCAGAATTATTTGAGCATTTAAATTATTTTATAGCATTTAAATGCCCAAATTCAAATACTTATGATTTAATTCAATGACCTTCTTTTGACCAAGAAAATTGTGCACCAATTTTGCCAGAGGCTCTAACCCAAGACAAAGAGCGTGAACTTTTTAGAAGGGCATTTCAGGTTCATTGAAAATAATTTTAGTAAACCCTAGTTGTTTCCAGGGGGGTTGTTGGGGGTTTCTGCCTTCCCCACTTCAAATTTAAGAGAAATTTAAACATGATGCACACTCTAATGCTTGAACTAGCTATGGTGTGACAGTTGCGAGACCACAAATGTAATCATAGCATAAACATACAAATAGTCTCATCATAATCATCATCCAACACAAAGTGGTATCTCGTCATCATCTTGAAAATAGTGATACATGCAAGTCTCGAATACTTGCAACTACAACGTCATTCATCTAAACAATGGTATATGCGAGAAGAGCTATCACTATGAGTGAGAGCGGAACTATGAAATACATGAGGCTGCGGTTACGAGTCCTCGCTCGCGCTAGCGTGAACCTCAAGTAACCAGCTTCTCCTTCTTCTCTGCTTTTGAAGCCTTTATGTCTGGCGCCCGAGACCCCATTCACTTGCGCCTGACACTCAGGCCACTCGTTGTACACCCCTGGAACCTTCCCTTTGTACACGACATAGCACCGCCATCTCGCCATCAAGAAACTAGGTACCTGTTAGAGATGCATGTTCATCAAGAGGATGTACAATCATATGCAAGAAAATATATTAGAGCAACACAAAAAAGAAAGGGTTAATTAGCAACTAGATGCAACATACAGTACGCAAACTAATTAACTAGAGGTACACAAGTCATCGTACCCAAACAAACAAAGTAGCGTTACGCAAGTTCGGCAGGGACCGTGGACATCTCAAAGTTTCATCACTACAGAAAGTATACAAGTTCAACTGACACATATCATCATCATCGGCATCGTAAATCACTAGAAGTTCCATCCTTCCATATCATTAAGGATGGACCCTAGCTTCTTGAATGGCGTGAGGTCTTGACATTGCATGCGTATGCGAGTTCGGACGTCAGCTCATGATATAGGGCCGTGGTGGAACATCCCCTTCTCATTGACGACTTCTTTCATGATGATCGTCACAATGTCCCTTTGGATGCGAAAGAAGTCATCTCTAAGTTTATAATCCGCTTCTCCCTGAGAGTCTAGCCACTTGTGGATATTTTCATCATTTCTGCTTGTCATGCGAAGCTTTTGGTGATCCGCGTTGAACTCAATCATGAGATGGAGGATGTAGAATCCATCCTTCTTGCTTGGTTTTGGGACATGGATGTAGCAGAAGTTAGTTTTATGCGTGAAACCCATCTTCTTGTTCCTTTGTTTCCTGATCTGCATGTGGCCACCTCTAATGTTGAAGCCTTGGAGAGCATCATACAGAATATTCATTATGTGGGTGTAGTCCTTCTTCTCGTACTCTCTGGAAGGGTCGAAATACATGGCGTGGGAGACTCGCGGGTAAAGAACGATAAGGATGGCGCGCCCGTTGCTGCGGGGAAAAAATACCTCAAATTATTCTTCATATGAGCGAGATGAATGATTGAAATGTACGAAAGGGTTGTCCGGAACTGACTTACTTTGGAGGATAAGGCAGGAGGACAATTTCCTAGTCCTTATTCTATACCATGAAGTTTTGGAGGTAGTCCCTAGCAGTTTCATGCTCAAAGTTGCCAAGACTCAAGAAAGACTTGTGCATGTAGTACAGATCCTCCACACATATTTGGGAGACTTCTTCTCTCTTCATGACGGAGCTCATACGTAGCGCAAAAAGGTGGACGATTGTAAAATCGAGCCGTCTTGTCAGAAACATCTCAAAGATTTGGTCAAACCACAGGGAGAACACCTCCGCGGGAAATGTGTCGACGTAGCACTTCCCCTCAGGCACACGAGCCGCGTATGTCGGATATCCTTGATCCTTCGAGGCTAGTAGGCTGTTCTCAGTCGACAGCACATGGTCGTGCAGTCTCCTGAGATCCCCTGATAGTGCCTCCAGCGATTTCAGCGGTAGCATCAGCTCGCCCATGAGATGGAACATGGCCGCACCTTTCACGGGTACACGCTCTTCAGAATCCATCATCTGGCTGCTATGTGCTCTGGCTTGTTTGGAGGCGGCTATCTTCCCCGATCTGTTCCTCTCCTTTTTCTTGGGCACACCTTCTAGACCCTTCCTTAACCCCTGCCCCAGTGTGCCCGGGCTATGTACGGCCCTCGGCTAGTTGAGCCTGTGTTGAGGTGGCATCTTCAGGCGTGTCCTATGAGGATTTCATGAAGAGAGACTTTTTGCAATCCCTGCTACGGCCTTCCTGCCTAGGCAGATCATCCATATCCTCATTAGCATGCTGATAGCCCAATTCGTCATATGGTTGACTCATCATATCTATGTCGCAGTCATACGCTTTTGTATTGAGGAAACCCATTGGGTCGACCTCCGTCTCTTCATCCATTATATGTTCTACAGGGCTGATTACATCAGCCAGTACTATTGCACCCCCTTCATCACGTCGTCCGCCGCTCTCACCCGACACTACAGGAGCCGGTAATTACGTAGGCGGGGTGGTGGTCTCCGCACATGGTTGTTGATGTGTGGTTATTGGTGTGCTCTCAGCCGGCTCCAGACGAATAAGATTCTTCGGCCATAGCAGCACCCAACCCTTGCAGTTTCCAATCCGTGGTGGGGTCTCGTCGTCCTCTCTCACATGATATACTGGAGGAGGCAAATGCTCATGCCCCGACTTCACACTGGACAAGCTAACCTTGAAGTGCCCAGCGGGGATCGGCTGGTTGTGGAACGTGGGTTGCAAGGGGTTCATTATCATCCCCTTTCCCACGTCCACCTTCTGGCCTTTAATCAAGTAGAGTATGGTGCACGGGGTTTCTTCGGCCTACAAACACATATGTCTGTGGCGTAAAACATCCGAAAGGCAACGAAAATAGAATATTCTATGTTGGTGCGACATGTAATTACCGTGATGGCGTCGAGCTCAGCCAAACACAAAGGCACACCTAGCACGCCAGAGACTAAGGACGGGCTGCTATGAGCGGGAGCGACTGCTAGAGGAGGCCCGGTTGCATGAGCAAGTGATGGTCGGTGGTGTTGTTGTTCACGGAGTTGCTCCCAATGAAACTGGGCCACGGGAAATCATGTACCGTCTTGTCTGGATTTTCCTTCGTCCAGTTGATGATAGCTGGAACCAAGTTAGTAGCAAAATCATTTCTGCAAGCAGTTACAGCTGCATTGACTGCTTGTCGTAGCAACTCATTTTTCTCCTCGGCTGTTTTTTCACGTCCTCAGCTGTTTTTTTCTCGACCGCAAGCTTCACCTTCTCGTTGATGTCCGCCTGACTAAACTTCTTTTTCTGCTTCTTGGCCTCCGGGCCCTCGTTGTAAATCACCTTCCACGTGGCGCTGTCTCCAGCATCATGCACACGACCATATTGCGGCCGCTGGCCCAATGGGAGTCCCGTAAGTTCGTTCAAGGCCCGATTGAGAGGGGTGTCCCACTTGGGCTCATCGGAGAAGTAGGGCTTTCGGCTGCAAGCTGGTGTTGCTTCTCCTGCAGAAGGAGCGTGAACCGTTTAGGAATTTGTAGTCGACTAGATCTGGAGCTAAATGTAAGGTGGTAAAAGAATAATTACCAGTAGTCTAATCAATTTCCACGTGATCTGGTCCTTGTAAAAAACCTTCTTTTCCTTGCCCCACTTGTAGCGGGCCCTGATGAAGTCACGCTCCAAGGGGTTGGTGAACTTCGCGAAAGGGTCTGGGAGACCCGCGGCTTCACGTTCCGCATCCTCCTTATACAATATGGGCCTTTTACCGAGGTAGCCACGGCTTCCGAGGCGATGCTTCCCCGTGTTCCTTTGCTGAAGGCTCTTGAATTTCGCAGCCTTAGACTTGGTTGCCTCGGTAGCGCAAGTGTCCTTGAACTTTTCGAACTCCTCTACCGTAATGTCGGGTTTTCCTCCAGAATCTTGGAAGAGGGTTTGTCAGCCACAATAGCTCGTTTAACCCTCCCTTTCCAGGAGGCCAAATCATTGCTGAACATGCCCATGGCGTGATTGTTAATCTTTTTCATCTTCAGATCATCCCATGGTTCTTCTATGTTATCATCCCGGTCGGGGAACTTGAATCTCTTGTGCAACTTCGTCAGGAGCAACTACGTCAAATGTTCTTTACTCCTTAAGTCATCATCGTTGATACTCGTGCATTCCCATAGGATGCATCCTACTTGGTTCCCATAGCACTTGCAAGGTTCTTCCGGCTCTAATGGCTCAAACTTACCAGGTGCCATCTTTGTGATCACCAGTTGTCCAATCCCTAGTTTGCTAGGTTTTCGTATCCTCTGCTTCTTCTGCTTCTTCTTTTCGGTAGGGGCATCGGTACCTTCCCGTCGGTATATTCCTCGTCGGTACCTTCCCCGCCGGTCTCGGCGCCGCCATCGGTGCCAGCACCGTCGGTGTCGATGTCGGCATTAGTACCATCATCGAGGCCGACCTGCAAACCTTGACTTTACATTTTCTTAGCAGTCAAATAGTCGAGGTACTCTTGTTCACCCTCATAATCCATCTCGTCTGCATCTTGGTCAGAAGGCCCAATTTCTTTGTTGTTCGACATGTTTCCTATGATTAAGTCTCCTCGTTTAATTCAAAAACTATGAAAAAAATGAGAAATAACATAAGAAGAAATCTATGTTTGCCGGAATGTCGTTTACGAGCACTCGATATGCCTAGTATCTAGAACAAACCATGCCAAAATTCACGGGAAATTTTGGCATGACCTTTGCTAAAAAATGGACATATCGAGCGCCTGAAATTCACCGGAACAGAAATGAATCAACATTCCGGTGTAACAAAGGACACTCGGATCATTTACCCTACACATAATCATCATGTCCAAATGACATGTCCAAATTTCCACATATATAACCTAATTAACCATCTGCCCTATCTAAAACTGTGACACTCCAAAATTTTTATTTGGTTTTTTTTTATCAAAAACTTTGTGGTTTTTGAGGAGAGGCCTTTTTAAATTTTTATTTTTCAGAAAAACCTTCCACTTAAAAACTTTCTTTGCTTTGGCAAGGATTTTATTTCTTTTCAAACTTTGGTGTTTGATCTTTTGGAACTTCTTCTCTGTAGGTTCTCTCTCAAATTTATTTTGGGAGTTTTAATTTGTTTTAGTTTAAAATAAAGCTCTATGAAAATTTGGGGATTTTCATATCTTGGAACCACCCTTGACTTTGCATTGTTCCCATGTGGTAAAACCCCTCCAAAACCTCCCCTACACCTTGTGATCAACCTAAGTTCTCTGTCCCAACTAATCCAAACAAGTTTTGGATTTTATTCTAATTATTTTCCCTCTCAAATCAATTCTGAAAATTATTTTGAGCCTAAATGATTTTCAAAGCAAGTACCATATTGCATTTGAGTTTTGACCTCAAACCAACTCTCCTGGATAGTCCTTTGTACCCACAACCCAGAACCATCCTGACCCACTCCTCCTCTTTTCAAAATTTTCAAAATTCAGTCTCTGCAAGTTTGGACCAGATTTGCCAAATTTGATGAAATTCATATCTACACTTCCCCAAAAATCCCACCAAAATTCAGGCAGCCTACTTGAGCAATGAGAAGCCACTCCACCAAGTTTCAGCTCAAGGAAAAATCCCTAGATGCCAATTTCATTCTGTCGAACACCTTGCATGCACTGCTGCTGTTCAAAATTCAGAGAAGTTCAGTTTCAGTGTCATTTGCGTTCGTCAGTTCCTCTCACGCGTAGACAGTGCACTTGGCACGTTCCTCGCAGCCTCTCCCTCCTGTCCGGAGCTTCACACGCGTGCGTGGAGCCTTCCTGGCGTCGGTAGCAACGAGCCTCGCCGGCGTTGGGAGCTTCTGCGGTGGCTGCACCTCCCGTGGCGGCCAGCAAGGGCCCGAGCCCTCTCGCCACGCCACCCGGCGCCGCCCAAAGCCCCTTGGCTCTCCGCGTGTCCCTGCCGTGCCAGCGCACGCCCGTGGCACCGTCGCCGTGGCCCGGCAAGCACGGAACGTGCTCCCTGCCGCCGACGTGCCGCGCCACCTCCGTTCCGTCGAGCTCACCCTCAGCACCAAGTCCCAGCCCGTTTAGCGCCTAAATGGGACCGGTGGACCTCAACGACGAAGCCCTAGCCCCTAATCCCCCTGCACATCCCCGACACCGCCGTAATCACTCGCCGGAGATCCCCGTTCACGGCAACCGCCTCGGGCTGCCTATAAAAAGGGTCCCCGAGCTCACCCTCGTGCACGCCTCATCCCCACTCCTCACCAACACCACGCCAGGCCACTCAGAGGAGCTCGAGGAGGTCTCCTCCCCCAACTCCGGCCGCCCCGATCCGCCTCGGCCGCCACCTCGATTCGCTCCAGTGAGGCCACCTCCGGCGCCCAAACCCCGTCCGTCACTCCCTCTAGCTACGAGGAGCCTAACCCCCTCCTCAATTTGATCTCTGCAGCCCTCTCCGACGAGTCCCTCGACCACCCGAGCCGCCGTCCGCCGGAGCAAAGCTCGCCGTCGACGTGGTACTCGCCGGCGACCAAGACCACCACCAATCGACGTGGAAGGATGCCCTGAGCATGGAGGTACCCTCCGATCCCCCTGCCTCGCCGTGGATTGCCGCCGGCGACCACCGCGGCTCTCGGGCACCGGCGAGATCTGCCGCCCCGTTCATATTTTCAAACCTGACAAGCGGGGCCCGCTGTCAGCCTCTCTGTCCTTCCTAAACGAAGCGTTTTCTGAAAACGTCTTCTGCCAAATACGCTTCCCCTTTGGGATGACGTAGTTTCTGCCGAAACGTTTTCTGTTTTTATAAGCTAGCCCCTGGAAACTTTCTGTTTCATTACAGATGAGTCCCTGGGCTAAAACCTTTATAACTTTTAAGCAGAAAAGTATTTTTGATTGATTCTTTTTCTGTTCTCTTTAAAAAAAATTCTAGTTTTTTATCATATTTATTTGAAAAATATTTGGTATACTCTCTGTGCACTCCTTGGTATTTACGATAGCGCGTATATTTTCTTTATACCGTAGATACCGAAGGAGGTGACGGAGCCGCGAACTTCACCGAGCTAGGCTCCGACTACTCTGAACCAGGCAAGCATGTTTGAACTTTTGATATGATGAGTGTATTGGCATGTGTTGCATTTAGTTAGTTTCATGGCATGTTGATAAGCATATCGATGAACGTTATTTCATGCGATAATGAGGTAAGTGAGTTCGATGATCCATAAGTGGATGGATGTGAGTATGAATGGCCATGTGTTGGCATGAGGATGAGTGAGATGGCAGTGTTGTAGCATGCCAGTCTCATGCCGGACTATGTGACTTCAGTGTCAAACCGTGTCGGTCCAGTTCCTCTCATATTTCTTCCCTGTACTACAACATGTTTTCCGCAAGGAATATGGTTTAGTAAGTTGCAAACCGCTTTTCTGGTACACAACAAAAGGAGAGGCCGTGATGATGGTTCCATGGCCCTGGATTAAAGCCAGTCATCCGGTCAGGTTACATGGGTGTTTCCGGTTGGGACCGAGAGGGGGGCACCCCTTAGAGCGCGCGTATATAAATTTGATCCCATGCTATTCGAGATTGTGATCTCCCCGTCTCAAAAGTTTTTCTTGGACGATGTCTAGGGTGATTCCTGGCATCGAGAGGTAGGATGGGTGTGTACTGGTTAGCTGTGTTTTCTTCCGAAATACCGTAAACGGAACTAGTCCTTCGTGACTACGGAAATCCGTTGGCTGTGGGAATAATTTTGTACAAACTCTGCAGAGTCATATATCCCCTCCAAATCATCTATTCCATGTCCAAATTCGTGTTATCTTGTCCTAACAATGACAGTTTTGATGACAAAGACTCCGGTGATTCGCATGAGTGCTAATTCCGGTTAAATGAATATTCCTGTGGATGGACTAACCCATTTATTCTCATGAATTAAATGTTTATTATGAGTATTATTTACTTATGAATCAAAGCCCTTTCTGTGATGTCGCCCCGACGTCCGACTGTGGCATTTCTTTTAAAGCCCTTTCTGTGATGTCGCCCCGACGTCCGACTGTGGCATTTCTTTTAAAGCCCTTTCTGTGATGTCGCCCCGACGTCCGACTGTGGCATTTCTTTTAAAGCCCTTTTCTGTGATGTCGCCCCGACGTCCGACTGTGGCATTTCTTTTAAAGCCCTTTCTGTGATGTCGCCCCGACGTCCGACTGTGGCATTTCTTTTAAAGCCCTTTTCTGTGATGTCGCCCCGACGTCCGACTGTGGCATTCCTTTTAAAGCCCTTTATGTGGTGTCGCTACGACGCCCGACTGTGGCATCTTTTCCCTATATTTATTTGTTCACCTTTCGAGGCGTCGCTTCAGACACCCGATCGGTAATTATTCATGCTTTGTTGGGGTTTCAGGCAGACTACCACCGTTTACCTTTTACTTACCTTGTTATGCTAATTTTGAATGTACATTCGTGAATTTATTCATGACGCATCCATGCATGCATTTGTTATATCTTACGTGCGAACTGTCTTGCGAGTACTTTCAAAGTACTCACTGGCTTGTTGATTTGGCCAGATGCTGACGAAGGCGATCTCATGGATGAAGAGTTTGATAGCGAGTCCGACACTTAGAGGAGTCCCAGTCAGTCTCGTGCGACCCTGGATTTGGTCACTGTTTTATATCCGCTTCCGCTACCAAATAAATTCATCGAGCCTCACCTCGACGCTCGATGAGATGATAGACTTAGAGTCTTGTATTTCTCTCCCCGCTGTGTTTTTCCACCACCGCCCTATCCTCGAGTCAGTAGTATGTCTCCACACCACTGTGTCATGTCCGCCATTATGTATAATTATTGGCGTGCTTGTAATAATTTGGTTGAGCAACTGCAGTTCGACCCTGTAATTTATTTTATGCTACTGGCTTATTGTATCAAGAAATTGTCTACCAGTGAGGAGAATTTCTCTCATACTGGACTCAAAAGACTGGTTTCTCAATAAATATTTTTATTGGAAAACCGGTCGTGACAAAAACCATACTAAATTAACCAAAAAACCTAACTAAAACCTTACAGAGGGTGCAGGCCCGAGGACGGCCGAGGTTGGGAGGGGTCGGGGTCGGGGTCGAGCGCCGGGGATGGAGCTGGGGCCATGGGCGAGCGCCGGGGTAGGGGTCTGGGCCGGGGTCGTGGGCGAGCGTCGGGGTCGGGGTCGAGGGCCAGAGCCGGCGCTGGGGTCGGTCGGGGTCGGGGTTGGGGGCCGGAGCCGACGCCGGGGTCGGTCGGCGTTGGGGTTAGGGGCGAGCTCAAAGGCGTGGCAAGGGCTCCGGCGGCGCGACGGGGGAAGGGAGAGTGGGGGGATTTGGGGGAAAAGAGGCGGGATGAAGAGAGGAGTGGGGATTTGGGGGGTTAAGTGGGCATAGTAGTAGCGCGTTTAGGAAAAACGCGCTATAGATACTCGAGGTAGCTATAGTGTTTTCCTATAGAAACCGCTACTACTAATTTGACTAGCTATAACTCTTTTTCAGTAAAGCACTACTGCTATAACCAACTGTTTTCCTTTTTCTTTTCCTTTATTCTCTCTCACTTTTTTTCCGAGAGCAGTGAACAAAGGGAAGGCGATATATATTGCATCATTTGACGGTTAAATATGTATACAAAATAGGAACATATATATTACATCATTGGACCCATGCATAATAATGGTTAAGTGTGTATACCAAATAGGAACATATATATATATATATATATATATATATATATATATATATATTACATCATTTGACCGATAACATACGGTTCCTTAGCGTTGATGTTTTCGTTTTTGAGTCAGGTTCTTTCCCTTGTTCGTTGAAGAACAATTGAGCCCCTCATTGTGAATTTGCCTTTTCCATGGAGTACGATTTTTCTTAGGTAATATAGTATTGATTCTTCTTTTGACGTATACTTCATCATCATCGTCATCTTCCCTCATTGGGTTGCCGTATTGATCGTAATCTTCCTCGTTGGCGACTCCATCCATTCCGATGATGTTCCTTTTGCCTCTCCTCACGACAACACGGCTGGGATTGCACGGGTCGGTTATGAAGAAGCATTGTGTCACGTGCTTAGCGTGTACCAATGGCTCATTTTTTGCGATAGCGTCCACGGTAGCACTCTTGGCGCGGGTATAGCCATGGTAGTGAAATTCCGGTTTTCTCTTTTGACATTCTTAGCCCATCTGACATGGAACATCGTCGTGTTGTGCAGTCCAGAGTAGTCAAGCTCCCAGATCTCCTCGACCCTTCCGTAAAATCTATCAGTTGCGTCGTTGTCGCTGCCGGTCATGCATTCCATCATGACCCCTGAGTTCTGATCATCACTAAACATATCTTTGGCCTCCGTGTATAACGTGTATCCGTTGATATCATATGCCTGATAGGTCAGGAGGTTGGGCAAGGGGCCATGTGCTAAGGCGTATATGAGCAATCTGTCCTTATAGCCCTCCTCCGGGGATTAGCAATAATATGCTCTTTGAACCAATGCAGGAAAGAGGAGTTGTGCTCTCTAGTAACTTCGGCGTCCGTCCTGCATACCCCCCGGTCACGATACTTCTTTGCATTAATTTCTTTGTGGAGTTCCACGAAAGGATCTACCTCGTAAAGGTGTTGTAGCACTACCAAGTTTGCCATTTCAAAGTCACTGCGTCGATCTGAGTATGCCCCGTGCAGTTCCCTGCGACCATTGGAGTGACCTTCTCCTTCGAGCCTCCCCTCGTGCTTGTTAACGGGCAAACCAACACTAACATCAGGCGGCTGGTCTGTGCCATATAGAAAATTCTCGCAGAAAGAGATGCACTCTTGTGTCAGATAGCCCTGGACGATGCTTCCATTCCGACGGGACATGTTACGAATGAATCCTTTGATGATCCCATTCATCCTCTCAAACGGCATCATGTTGTGCACAAATGATGGCCCCAAGTCTATTATGTCGTCCACAATATGGACACATAGATGCACCATCACGTCAAAGAACATGGGCAGGAAGTACATCTCAAACACATTCAGTATCACAATGATCTCTTCCTGTAGCCTTCTGAGCTGCTTCACGCTGATCGACTTTCGAGAGATGGCGTCGAAAAAGTTGCAGCGACCAATAAGCGTCTCACGGACGTACTTGTCCATTATCACTCTAAGGGCAACAGGTAGTATCTGCGTCATCATCACATGACAGTCATGGGACTTCATCCCGCTAAACCTTTTCTTGTCTGTGTCTAGATATCTTCTTATCTTGCCACAGTAACCGGAACTAACTTTGACTCCGGTAAGGGACTTAAAAAATTGATCGATCTCAGCCTGAATTAAGGTGAAGCAAGAAGGGGGGCTGTCGGTGTCAAAACCGGCAGATCTCGGGTAGGGGGTCCCGAACTGTGCGTCTAAGGCAGATGGTAACAGGAGGCAGGGTACACGATGTTTTACCCAGGTTCAGGCCATCTTGATGGAGGTAAAACCCTACGTCCTGCTTGATTATTCTAGATAATATGAGTAGTACAAGAGTAGATCTACCACGAGATCGGAGAGGCTAAACCCTAGAAGCTAGCCTATGGTATGATTGTATGTTGTCCTATGGACTAAAACCCTTCGGTTTATATAGACACCGGAGGAGGCTAGGGTTACACAAGGTCGGTTACAAAGGAGGATATATGCATATCCGTATTGCCTAGCTTGCCTTCACGCCAAGTAGAGTCCCATCCGGACACAGGATGAAGTCTTCAATCTTGTATCTTCATATTCCAACAGTCCGGCCAAAGGATATAGTCCGGATGTCCAGAGACCCCCTAATCCAGGACTCCCTCAGTAGCCCCTGAACCAGGCTTCAATGACGATGAGTCTGGCGCGCAATGTTGTCTTCGGCATTGCAAGGCAGGTTCCTACTCCGAATACACCACGGAAGAGTTTGAATACAAGGATAGTGTCCGACCCTGCAAGATAAGTTCGACATACCATCGGAGAGAGAATAATATTTCCACAAATCCAATCTGCTGACACGTTTTGGCAGCATGACATCCCGCCACGGCCCGGTAATTATTTGAACTGTTTTTCTTTAACCAGCCCCGCACATAACGCGAGGCGGTTTCTTGACACGTCGTGTCAAAGCAGAGATCTTGTTCCCTTTATCACGGGACTCTCATCAATACAAACATGGGTAACCCAACCGTGCCTATTGGTATGACTCCTAGATTTTAGGTAAGTCTAGAACGGCCACGAGGAGGACGCCTGATATTCATCCCCTTTACAAAGGGACAAGGCTTTTTCTACTTTCCCTCCCACGCTCAATCGAATCCTTCCCCCGCCTCGAGTTCTAACACCCAAAGCCCAGGTCAGGTGCTTCGGACCTTCAAGCATGTCTGGATCCAGCCTTTAAGGCCGGTGGATGCCTTCCTCCATCACGGAGGAGGACATCAAAAAGTTGAGGGAGGCCAGATATTTCACCGCCGAAATTTCGCACAGGCTGCCCGCCGGAGGGCAGGTCGTCCCTACTCCCGAACACAACGAGAGCGTTGTATTCGTCTCCCACTTCCTCCGAGGACTAGGCCTCGCTCTAGATCCCTTTGTTAGCGGTCTCATGTTCTATTACAGGCTAGATTTTCACGATCTGGCCCCAGATTCCCTTCTTCACATCTCGTCATTTATTGTCGTTTGTGAGGCCTTCCTCCGCATTACCCCTCACTTCGGCATGTGGCTCAAGACGTTTGATGTGAAGGCGAAGATGGTCGAGGGGCAGTACGCAGCGTGCGGAGGTGCTTTAATAAGCAAAATTGCTGACTCTCCATGGCCAAAGGGTTCCTTTCCAGAGGTGTCCTGATTGTGGCAACGAGAGTGGTTTTACGTCCCAGCTCCCTGAAGTGCCAAGTGGGTAGTTGCCCCCACCTTTCGCTCGGGCCCTACACCACAACTAATGTCATGGATCAGCAGGGGGCTGAGTTGGGGTCCAGCCAAGGACGTGCCAATACTACAGAGTCGTATCTGAGATCTCTTCGAGGGAGATTTTAGTCTGGTTATGGTAATGCAAGTTATGCTGGTTCGTCGAGTCCAGGCTTGCAAACGCCGGCCCCTCCGCATGTGGGAATTTAACCCGGAAGGACCGCGCACTATTCAGAATTTCCTCGGCATGACGCACGAGGAGATGTACAAATCATTCTTCGGACCCCAAATGGAGTGTTCGGACAATACCGAGGAAGTGGGCCTGAGCTGCAACCGCCCCGCTCCCCAAGTAAGTAACCCCATGGCCGAACACACTGTCCTTTTATTTATCATGACATCATTCTGAAGAATCGCTCTTTGACCAGGACTGGATAACAAAGGCGAAGATGATCCAGTGTTTGGCCCCCCTTCCTGAAGACTTGGACAATCCGGTGCTAGAAAAGATGCCCGAGCCTGCACCTTGTCTAGTGCCCTTGAAGGAAGATGAAGGGGGAATAAAGAGGGCGAAAGACAATCCGGTGTCTTGTTTGGCCTCCATCGCTACCTATTCCAATCGAGGGAATGAGCGCCTCCGCGAGGGAGGATAACCAAGGGGAAGAATCTGACAATCTCTCTCCCCGGGGAAGGAAGAGGTCTACCTCTAAGGATCCGGAAACTAAGGTTTCCCAACGGGAGAAGAAATCTCCGCCAGAGGGACCTGCCTCGGAGGGTACTCTTGCTGCACAATGTCCGCGCGAGGATCAGCCCTCAACCGAGTTGTAAGTAAAAGGGTATTCAATAACGAAAATATCTTGCTCTATTTCTGAGGAAAATAATTCAAGCATTTATCTTGCAGTTCGGATCTTAGTCCTTCTCAGCAGAGCTCGTGTTCGGGGGATCTTCTTCCGGAGATGATGGAGAGCGAAACGCCTTCCCCTGCCACGCCGCCTTACGAAGCGGCGACCCTGAGGTGTCGTCGCGGAGGGCTTCTCCTGATCTAGCAAGGCCAGAAGGTAATCCTATGGCCACTCGAAGTCCCCAGTATCAGGCTCTTGAAGAGAGAAATCAAAATAGTCCGACACCGTCTGGTGTGCGTTCGGACATACGGAGGGATCTGCTGGAGAAAGTGGCTATCTCAGAAGAGCACCGCACATTGATGGGTACGGTGATTGAAAGGATTTCGTCCGCCGAAAGCGGGCTGCATGAAGCCTTTATGAGTCTACTGACGGGTTTTGAGGTACGTGAAATGGTGTACATTTTTGAAAGTACCGCACATTTTTAGATGGGCCCTGTGTAGATAGTAGCCCCTGAGACTCTGGTTGTCGTCAAAAATGGCGGCAAACAGAGGATCATAGTCCCAGGTAATAACCAGACCACCTGTATGCGCAGGTGGTTGAAGCTTCGCTGGCTGGTCGGACTAATGGGTTTGCCGAACTAAAGCGGCAACTGGATGCGGCAGATGCCGACATCGTGCTTGTTAACAAGCTGCTTGACGAGGCACATGGTAGGTGATTTTTCTGGTGAATGTCACATAGTAAGAGCGGCATGATGCTAGTATCTTTAATATGTTGTGACTGAAGATGGAGCTGCCACCGTGGATGCCCTTCGGGCGGAGGTTGCTCGAGCCAAGGAGCAAGCAAGGAGCAGTAATGCAGCCGCTTTAAAGGCGGCCGAAGAGTTAAGGGCCGAACAGGCCGCACATTGTGGGAGCAAAGAAAAAATTTCCAAGATGGCTGTGGGGTTAAAAGATGCTGCTGACCATTACCTACTTCTTGAAGAAGAAAACCGGGTGAAGGCGACGGACCTGGAGAAGGCCCGGGTAGCCGCCAAGGAAGGCCGCTCCAAAATTAGAGCGATGAAGGAGGAGCTGAATCAAGCTGCGGATATCGTTTCTGGGAAGCCCTTCTTGTTGCGGACTAAGTTCGGAGATCCGAAATATGCTCCTCTGGACCGGCTATGGAGTTCTGCGGATGAGTACATGGATTTGGCTGTGAGTGCTGCGGATGCGACCGAGTACTTCAAGGATCAGAAAGGTCCTGAAGTTGAGAAGCTGTTCTGGTCACAGTTTCACGCTCCAGTCCGTCCGCTATTGCTGATTGAGCGATTGACCGGTTGGACCGAGCTCCATAGGTTATCCGGACTGGCCATGAGGTCCGTTGTGGATCATTTGTGGCCAGGAGGGCCAAGGCCGAATAGCTACTTTAGCTTAGTGCAACAATTCCTTGGCGTCGTGCCACGTATCGATGCTGTAAAGAGGTTGGCGTGCATAGAAGGCTCGCGGATGGCCCTTGCCCGTGTCAAAACATACTGGGTGGAGATGGATGCCACCACTGTTGCGGCACAGGGTTCGGCCATAGGCCGAGTGGCTGCCGAGCACTACTTTGAAGAAGTTCTTGAAGGCGCTCGTTCAATAGTGGCTCAGTGCTCGAAGAATATTATGTTTGGGTGACATGTATTCCCATTGTAAAAGCAATGTTTTATTGAATTTATCAAGGCTGTATTTATACTTTTGCCCAAAAGAGCTATGATGCCTCCTGTGCGGCCGTTTATGTATATATGTATATAACCTGAAAGATTGCAGTAGTCGGCTTCAGCCACCACGCATATAATGCGGGGGTGTTTGTAGAAGACGCATGTTCACACTTGATCCAACGTCTTGGTCCATTAAGGAGGTGATAGCGCAGCGAACCAGGCAACCGGACTATAATGCTTTAACACTTTCACTTAGCCAGAGGAGTTTGACAGTGGGGCTACAATATAGCCCCTGGTGGCTCTGCGCTCATCCGGATTCGGGGCGTGTACGTGCCTGTCTGGGAAACGGCCCTTCGTTAAGGTGAGGAATCCCATAGATTCCGCTAGGTCATCGAGTGGTTGACCAGTCTCTCGTTATATCATGACAGTCAGTTTTCGGCTTTCTCTACTGAGGTGCTCGCCCGGATGAACCAGGGCACAATCGCAGTAGTTCTCCTGGTGCCGCCTTAGCCGATAGAGCGGAATGTAAGGTAGCAAAACACAAGAGCCGGGAAAACCCAACATTTGACCAAAGACATGATTCGGAGATGATGCATATAAGGCCAAACTCGCGACGCCAAACACTCCCTAAGGTATTCGGTCTTTATGATGTAAACCGGGCCAAAACAGTGCCCCTTGTAATAAGCCCCTGGTGTCTAGGTACGTGCAATATTCTGATGTGACCACATGCTAATACGTTAGCATCCTTCTCCATTGTGCCATATTCCGAGGGATGTGTATCAACAAGAGACAGTAAAAAAAGGTTTACGCAGGGTCTTAATCTAAAAAGAATCCTTGGAATGGGTCCCTGCTGCACATCTACGCATGTATCTCCGTTGTGCCATATTCTGGACGGGTGTAGCACGATAGTCATCTGAAAAAGAGAGGAACTTAATTGAAAAGTTTCCGTGCAAAAGGTAAGTTATATTAAATACACAATATATAGTTCAAAATGAGTAAAGTTCAGCCTAATTGCCACTTGTGCGGGCGCGTTGAGCCCCTTGTATTCTAATAGGGGTATAGCCATCAAACCTGTATTAATTACATATAGCTGCACCGGACTCGTCCAACCATGTCCGTGGTCTTAACGACCTGTCAGATGCTTTAGTTGGTGAGGCCGTTTAGTGTGCGGCTGCCAAGGCAGCCGCGTGGTCTTCCGCGCGCAAGGAGCGCTCACTATTTCCATTTACTGTAATGATGCCACATGGACCGGGCATTTTAAGCATGAGGGAAGTGTAATGCGGTATTGCGGTAAAGCGAGCGAAAGCTTCCCGTCCGAGTAGTGCTTCATAGCCACTTTGTAACGGAGCGACGTGGAAGGTTAAATGTTTGCTGCGGAAGTTATTGGGGAAGCCGAATATAACCTCTAGTAGTAGGGAGCCCGTGCAATGGGATTCTGGGCCTGGCGTTACTCCTTTAAAGGTAGTATTGCTATGGCTAATTTTTGTTGGGTCTATCCCCATTTTGCGGACTGTGTCCTGATATATCAGGTTTAAACTACTGCCGACGTCCATTAGGACTCATGTGAAGTGGTATCCGTCAATTATCGGGTCTAACACCAAGGCAGCCCATCCTGCACGCCGGATACTTGCCGAGTAATCCCGATGGTCGAAGGTGATCGGTTGGGACGACCAGTGGCAGAACTCCGCTGTGATAGGCCCTGGGACATGTGTTTCTAGGAGTGCCGCTTTGTTTCTCCCCTTTGTCACGTGTAACACGTTTACTGGTTTAACTTCTGGTGGGAATTTCTTTTGTTCCCCAGTGCTTTGCTTACGAGGCTCGTCCTCGTCTTCGCTTGGTGTATCCTGCCCCTTGTGTTCAGCGTTGAGCTTGCCGGACTACTTGAAGACCCAACATTCTCTATGGGTATGATTTGCAGGTTTATGGGGGGTGGTGTGGATCTGACATATTTTGTCCAGAATCTTGTTTAGGCTGGACAGTTCGTCTCTGTTGCCTTTGGAGGGCAGCTTTTGCTGACCAGGCCGAGAGCTTCTGAATCCGGCGTTTACTGTCGTGCTCTTTGGGCTGTCTTCTTTACTCCAGTGCTTGATTTTGCTGCGTCGTGGTTTCCCGTTTTCATCCCTGACTTTGGATGTACTTGGGTCGCTGGTGCTGCACCGGGCTAACCAGCTGTCCTCGCCCGCGCAAAAGCGGGTCATGAGGCTTGTTCATGCTGCTATTGTTCTCGACTTTTCTTGGCCGAGGTGTCTGGCGAGCCATTCGTCTCGAACGCTATGCTTGAAAGCCGCTAAGGCTTCAGCGTCCGGACAATCGCCTATTTGGTTCTTTTTAGTGAGGAACCTGTTCCAAAGCTTTCGAGCTGACTCTCTAGGCTGTTGAGTTATATGACTTAAATCATCTACATCCGGTGGTCGGACATAGGTCCCTTGAAAATTTTCCCGAAAAGCGTCTTCAAGCTCTTCCCAGCTTCCAATGGAGTTTTCGGGGAGGCTTTTAAGCTAGTGCCGAGCTGGCCCTTTGAGCTTGAGGGGTAAGTACTTGATGGCGTGGAGATCGTCTCCTCGAGCCATGTGGATATGGAGGATGTAGTCCTCAATCCAGACCCTAGGGTCTCTCGTTCCGTCGTACGCCTCTATGTTTACGGGTTTGAATCCCTCTGGAAATTCATGGTCCAACACCTCATCGGTGAAACATAGGGGGTGTGCGGCACCCCTGTATTTCGGTGTACCGTGATGTTCGGATGTTTGTTGTGTTGCATTGCATACTGGGGCGCGCTTGCGTGGCCCATATATGGATCTGGTTGCGCCGTCCTTTTGATGCAAGCACTCGCGTGGATCGCGTACTGGCTTATGTGTGGCGTCGTTTGCCAGTCTATGTTGGCCACGAGGTCGTCTATCCGACCAGATGGCCGTTTTGTTTTTCAATTGCGGGGGATCAAAGGCCTCCTCATCGAATTCAGGTAGCAACTTTCTCTTCGGGTAGCTCTTGGTGTGGCGATTACTGCCATACTTCGCTGCAGTGTTGAGTACTTCACTCCATCTGATTCTGAGTGTGTCTTGTGCAGCCCTGAGCCTTTGCTTCTCCGTTTTCAGACTCCTTGCAGTGGCAACAAGCCTTTGATGGGCATTATGTTGCTCCGGGCGCCTGTCTAGTGTGATGTCGTCCGGACTGTTATCTTTGACGGAGTCGGGTTGTTTGGTTTCATTCTCCGTGTTGCCGTGGTCGGGCGATGGTTCACCCTGCTCTAACGCTTATTCTATATGATCGCTGTTTCTGCTGAGGCAGGATTTGGAGCGGCGCTTATGCCGCCGCTTTGACTGCTTCTCGAGGGAACAACCCTTCGCTGCGTCCTTCCGTTCCTCGTCGTCATTTTCTTTGGGTGTGTCCACCATGTATACATCATATGATGAAGTGGGCGTCCAGTGCCCTGTGGGCAGTGGTTCCTATTCGTCTCCTGCATCGTCGTCCATACCGTCAATGTCTTCGGAGTCGAAGTCGAGCATGTCGGTCAAATCGTCGACAGTGGCTACTAAGTGGGTGGTGGGTGGGCGGCGAATTTCTTCGTCATCCGCATCCCAATCTTGCCGAACATAGTTCGGCCAGGACTCTCTTGACAGGGAGATAGACGTTAATGAGCTCATTATGTCACGGAAGGGCGAGTGCTGAAAGATATCCGCGGAGGTGAATTCCATGATCGGCGCCCAGTTGGATCCAATAGGCATGGGCGCAAGCGGTTCAGAGTCCGTCAACGGGGAAGAATCCGGCAGTTCAATGTCACGGCTCTCGTGAAGGGTAAGGTCGATATTCAGCTCAATCACCGATGAGAGTGCGGCATCCGTGGCGGGGTCTATCCACCCATCCATGGATGGCGCAAGTGGCTCCGAATTGAGGGTCGGAGCGGTTGCCTGAACACTGTCCGATGGTAGAGCTAAATCGTGCTCATCGTGACCGTGCGGCGCTCTTGGCAGGGGCTCGAATCCGTCGAAGATCGAGTCTCCGCAAATGTCGGTTGTGTAGTTTAAGCTTCCAAACCTGACCTGGTGGCCAGGGGCGTAACTCTCGATCTGCTCCAGATGGCCAAGCGAGTTGGCCCGCAGTGCGAAGCCGCCGAATACAAAGATCTGTCCGGGGAGAAAAGTCTCACCCTAGACTGCATCACTATCGATGATCGAAGGAGCCATCAAGCCTAATGACGACAACACAGAGGAACTCCCCAACGAAATCACCAATGTCGGTGTCAAAACCGCCGGATCTCGGGTAGGGGGTACCGAACTGTGTGTCTAAGGCGGATGGTAATAGGAGGCAGGGGACACGATGTTTTACCCATGTTCGGGCCCTCTTGATGGAGGTAAAACCCTACGTCCTGCTTGATTAATCTTGATAATATGAGTAGTACAAGAGTAGATCTACCACGAGATCGGAGAGGATAAACCCTAGAAGCTAGCCTATGGTATGATTGTATGTTACCCTACGGACTAAAACCCTCTAGTTTATATAGACACCGGAGAAGGCTAGGGTTACACAAGGTCGGTTACAAAGGAGGAGATATGCATATCCGTATTGCCTAGCTTGCCTTCCACGCAAAGTAGAGTCCCATCCGGACACGGGACTAAGTCTTTAATCTTGTATCTTCATAGTCCAACAGTCCGGCCAAAGGATATAGTATGGCTGTCCGGAGACCCCCTAATCCAGGACTCCCTCAGGGGCAATAATCCTTTTTCTTTATTTTCTTGCCCTTCTTCTCCCATGCCTCTGTCTCCGTCTCTGTCTCGTCTGACTGTTTACAGGGCAACATGTGCAGATCTTCCCTTATTTTCAAATCTTGCAAGTCTTTTCTTGCCTTTGGCCCATCCTTGGTCTTATCCGGCATGTTCATCAGTGTCGCGAGCAAACTCTCCAGGATATTCTTACAGATGTGCATTTGATCAAGGCAATGAGGTGTATCAAGTTTGTGCCAGTACTCCAAGTCCCAAAACACAGACCTCGTCTTCCATACCTTGAGCAGCGGCTCCGGCGCCTTTTTCATCGTCTTTCCCGGCGCGGGGCACTCCTTCGAGTTTTTCAACAGCTCATCGATTTTGACACCGCTCCGCTTACGTGGAGGTCCTCGATGCTCAGCGTGACCATTGAATAGATCTCCATGGTTTCTCCATGGGTCTTCCTATTCGAGCCATCTTCGATGCCCCATGTACATGATTTTCCCAGACCTGCCATCTTTCCTTGACGTTAGCTGCGGAGACATCGTATCATCCATGCACCGCGTGCATACGCAATATCCATGGCACACCTAGCCTGCGACATATCCGTAACCGAGATAATCGTGCACCGTCGTGATCAGCGCGGCTCTCATGTAGAAATACTCACCTTTGCTGGTGTCCCATGTCTTGGCCGGTCTTTTCCATAAAGTCTCTAACTCCTCTTGAAGTAGCCCAGATACAAATTAATATTATTTCCTGGTTGTTTCGGCCCTTAAATAAGCATGCTCATGTGAATGTACTTCGACTTCATGCACAACCAGGGGGGAGGTTGTACATCCATACAAACACGGGCCATGTGCTATGATTGGCGCTCTGGTTGCCAAATGGATTCATGCTATCGGTACACGCGTCGAGCATGATGTTCCTTGCATCACATTCAAAATACCGATAGAAGTTGTTCAACGCTCTCCACTGGCTTCCATCCTTGACATGTCTCAGCTTTGGATCATCTCCATCGTCGGGCTTCTTCCTCTCCGCGTGCCAGCGCATTAGCTTTGCTTCCTTGGGATCTACAATATACCACTGGAGACGGGGAGTGATCGGTAAGTAACATACGACTTTCTAGGGACATTTCTTCCCGGCCTTCTTGTATCAAGAAGCATTGCACACCGGTCAGCTTGTATTTTCCGCGTGCTCCTTCCGACAAATTATGCAATCATTGATGCATGCATGGCATCTAACATGCGGCAGATCAAGAGGGCACACGATCTTGTTGGCCTCATCAACACTACTAGGACATAGATTCCCTGCGGGAAGAACATCCTTTAGGTACTTGAGATGCTCATGGAGGCTAGTGTTGGTCCATTTGTTTTTAGCTTTTGTCTTCAGGAGTTGGAGCGTGAAACTCAATCAGGTCACCTCAGGATTGCAACGACCATACAATGGAGTGTTCGAGTCTACCACCAGTTGCTCCAGCTTAGCCTCCTCTCTAGAAGCAGCTCTCTCAGTACTCGTCTCCTTGCGAAGCAGTGCTTGAACATGAGGGTCCCGCACGATTGAACTTAGTACTGACGAACTCTGCTGCGTGGAGTCCATGTTCTCTCCGCCGACATGTCCAGCCCCTTCTCCTCCGCCATATCCGACCCCTTCTCTGCCGCCATGTCCGGCCTCTTCCCCACCACCATTATCGATCATCTATTCATCTTGCCCAATGTTGTCATTGGCTACCCCG